>NC_061112.1:145104807-145131318 GCF_002878395.1 Capsicum annuum | reverse complement strand
GTACTTTGATTCATCTGTTGCATAAATTTAAGTATCCATTTTGGGGAATTACCTTCTTTCCTTCAGTTTTGTATTTCAGGTGAGTGTTTTGATTGCCAGTTGTTAAAATTGTCTTAGTTTTCTGTGTATTCCTTATCATTAGTAAGCACCTGAACCTATTAGTTAGTCACAAAAGGCATCGATTGCGACTTACTATTAATGCACGGTCCCTTAACAAATATTGTAACATCTTTATACTGTGACAAGTGAAACTTTTTTTTTCATATATCCAACGCTTTCACTTAATGATCATTACATTAGGTTAGGAAAATTGAAGCCCTTCACTGGAATTGTTTCATGTATATGCACATTTCCATGCAAAATTACTAGGGTGTGATATATTGTGCTCTCTTTGATTCCCATATTAAAGGTCCAAAATTAGTTACATGTCGTAAGTTCATTAATCTTGTAGCCAGTTTCTCCTTCATACTTGATGATAAAAGTAGTGACTCTGGAAAGCTTTAAATTTTCTTAATTTTCTTTGTTATCTAAATATTTGAACGCTTATTAACTCATATATATTTTTCTTTCCTCCGCATGAATTCTCCTGGAGTCCAAATGGACCCTCTTCCTTTCCATTCCTTAACAGGCCCATCTCAGGGCCAAGGCCGAGGTTCTAAGCTCAAAAGTGATCCCTTGGCACATGAACACGTGGAGTTAGGGAAGGACAATAGATTAAAGGCCTATGTTTGGAGCGGTTAAGAGGCGATTAAAGGCCTACGTTTGGAGCGGCTAAGAGACAAAAGTCTCATTTACTATTTCGTTTTGTTTAATTAGTGTAGTTTTTATTATTTATTGCTTATTTTATTTGTTTATTCATTTATTCGGGTCAAGAAGCCAAAGTTGTACTTAATACAGGTGAAGCGAAAACTCGAGCCAAAGGGCCCGAAAATATAGAAATAGGACAGGTGAAAGGAGAAATGGGTTGAAAAACCAACTAGATTAGGATAGGTTTAGCGATTTAGGCTTCAAAGCCTAAATCACTAATTCTCCTCCCTTCTCCTTTCTTTTGATTATTTGTTTTGCATGCCTTTTTTGCGAACCTAGTCAAATCCTCTAACGAATTCGCTAAAAATTAACTTTTGCAAACTTTCAAAGTATTTCTAAAAGTCAATCATTTTACGATAAATCAAATTTTAGAATGTTAATCAAAGACGTTTTCAAACAGTCTGGATAATCGCAAGTTAGCGGACGTTTTAGGTGCCTAACAGCTTCCTAAAATGTTAATAGGAACCGCTTACTCAGAATTTCTTAACTCAAACGATTTTCATGTTTTGAATCGTTTGAAGTACTTTATAAAGGTTTTTTTTAATTCTTTTTTAAAATTAAGTGGCGACTCTTCTCAAAAAGTCAAAATTTCTCCGCAAAACAGAAATGACGACACTGCTGGGATCTAACTAGGTTCTAACCAAATGTTTTATTTCGTCTTTGATTAACTGTTTATGTGTTTATGTGTTTTGATTATGAAAATTTTACTTATCGCATCTCATGGCATTTCCTGTATCTTATAAACTATTTTGGGGTTTCGCGGATGTCCCGACCCTTGTTGTTTAATTCCAAAATATGTTAGAAATACGAACAGCTTATCAGCACGTGAGTTGTCTGACGTTGTTCGTATTTTCAAACTCAAGTTGTCCGCTTAAGAACCAGTGTGCAAGCCCACTCTAGACACCGAGGATAGAACAAAACCAAAACCCTATTTTAGGCATGTGCCTAGGACGACCCAATATCCGAGCGGGGTATTTGGCCCATTAAAAAACCTGCCCTATGTTTATTTGACCCCAAGTCAATCACAGACGAACCATGCTTATGTGTTGAAGAAATATATACTTGTCTAAATTCAATCCATTATCCTTTGGGGTCGGGGAAAGACTTATTTTGTCTTCTTTTATGTAGATATGACTCAATTGCATTCTCGTGAAAAGTTCAAGATGGTCACCAAACCCGACGATTACCTAAAACTGTGGTGGGATTACATAGGTACAAAAGAGAGAAAGATTGTTAGAACACACATTGGGCATCTTCCTTCTTTGATCGAGATGGACGCTTGGCCCGAAATGATCCATGTACTAACAACTTTTTGGGATGATCAGAACATGGTATTTCGCTTCAGGGATGTTGAATTGACCCCCACCATTGAAGAGGTATTGATTTTCTACGAGAGTATGGAAATGTGTTTTAAGAGAAAGGAGACACCAAATAAGAATATTTTAGTCCCAGATGTGTGGGATCATCAAAATATCAAGGAAGCATTTTTAACTGATGACGCTACCTGGCTAGGAGAATGGGATGGAGCAAATATCACTTTTCGTGAGTTGTACCGTTGGTTCGGAAGATTCAACTCTTTTCACAAATTTGGGCATAAATTGGAGTTGGAAGCAAAATGGAAGGAAATGAGAGCTTTTGCATTCCCGGTAGGCTTACTTGGAACCATGGTGTTCCCGCAGGGGGAAAATGACACAATTCATCCGAGGGTTGTCACCGTGACCCATGCACTTTTCTTTTGAATGGAATACAATTCCAAAAAAGTATTCCACAACTTAGCTCCCATGATTATCGCCGACATATATCGCACTTTGGGAAGATGTCAAGCCGAGAATCATTTCTTTCAAGGCTGCAACCTTATATTACAATGGTGGAGGATGATGCATTTGGTGAAAAATCCTAGAACGGCACAACCTGGTCACAAAACAAAGAGAAATCTGCTAGAATCGCACGACATGTGGTTATTTTTACACAAGTTCAAAAGGGAAGCCTCCCACGAATTTTGGTTTAAGACTCTTGGAGAATTAAGAGATGGCGATATCCAATGGTCCCTTAACTATCTTCGTTCAGGGAAATACATCATTCGAGGGGGTGAATGACCTTTCTTAGTGCTCCCGGGTCTCAGGGGAACCCGCCCCTATAATCCTGGCAGAGTTCTTAGGCAATTCGAGATCAAGCAGGAGACGCCTCAAATCGATTCTATGCCCAAATTCTTCACCGAATATGATGAAAGTAAGCCCTCTCTCAAAGACTACATGATAAATGGATGGAGAAGGAAAAAGTGGGTAGAATTTTCTTTCCGTATAGGGTATGAACCTGAAGTCAGCGACACTTACAAGGAGTGGTTGAAAAAGAGCCTCGCCAGAGCATTGAATCCAGGACCAAATGCGCCTACTCGGGTTGTGGATGTAGAATCCGAGCATCAAATTCGGCTTCACAGGCTACAAGATGAGTTCCAGCAAAGTGAAATTGCACACCCGCAAATTTACATGGAAGACGCTTTGACCATACAGACATTGAGGGAAGAGTTGAAAAGAGCTAGGCAAGACGCTGATGATTCCAGGCAATGCCTAATTGATTTGGACGATAGCATGGCCTCCCAACTCGATAACATAGGAGGAATGACTTACGACTGCAAGGCATAATTGTGCGGGAGTCACATTATCATCAATAGGTATCAAATAGCACATGAGGTAAACAAGGCAAAGAAGGCGAATACAGACGAAGAAGTCTCTAGTAGCTAGCTTTTCTATTCTCCCCTGCGTGGGAACTTATCTTCTTTCATGTTATTTCCTCTTTTCCCTAAAAATTGTATCCCTGTTTCGTTATCTTTTGTAGGCATTTATGCCCTTTTTGTGTCTATATGAGTTGAGGATTAATGGATTGACTTTGAGGAAGCATATATTTTCTTCAAAAAATCGTTAGGCCTGAACCCTTGGCTCAAAAAGGGTCACCCCAATTAGGATACGCGTTATTTTAATGTCTTGTGTGATATAACTGTTTTATGTGCTTATATGCGTTGGTTGAGATCAAAGGAAATTTTATCCACTATGACCTACGGATGAATTTGGCTATGACTCGAACAACTCTGTGTGATTATTTTCTGTCAAATATTTTGTATTACTTATCACATATGGAAACTAACACATTTGCCTTTGAGTTATTTTACTTTGCAGATAATAGAAATTACTCCGTGTTGATAAACTGGCAGAACATCCCTACTTCACTCGATCGAAAGCACAGAAAATCCCATCCTCGGATCATCATTTAAAAATGACAGAAAATGATGAAAAACCACACTGTCTATCCGGGATAATGTGATAGCGGAACAAAATGAGATGATTGCGGAACTTGCAAAAAAATTAGAATTGCTTCAGGAGGAAATAAATCGCACTCGAGAATTGGCTAACTTGGCCATCACCATTAATGCCCCTGCTCCGAGGGGACACGGGATTCCACTCCAAATCCCTCCCCTTAGTACCCCTATTCTCAGGGACCAACCAACTAACGTATCATCCAACTCCGCTCCTCCATTTGTCCAAAACACTAATCGTGAAAATAATCTAGACGCCTACCATCCACAAAATCCATCCGCAACCCCACAGAACCCGTCTTCGAATCTATTCCTAAATCCTCAAAACATATTCTCAAATCAACAAAACTCATTCCCAAATTCACAAGATTTACTCCCAAATCCACAAAATACGGCAAACCTACCTTCGAATCCTCCAAATTCATTTCCAAATCCGCAAAATCCCTCTCATATTTTGCGAAAATACTTACAAGGCCCACATAACCTTCCCAATTTCCAAAATGTTCTCCCCACTTACCAACCAAATTCCCTCCATATGCAAAATCAAGGCTTCCTTCCAAATCCCCCTCAAGCCATCATATCCCTGATATTTATGAACCCCTTCCTAACTCCGAGATGGACCATTACGAGGATAAGGAGAAGGAATGAAGGGCCCATCATGAAAGGAATTTACTAGCCATGAAAGAAGAGATCATGAGGATCAAAGAGTCTCACGGGGCCAAGGACCACGATAGTTTGGGGTATGACAATTTATGTGTTCACCTAGGAGTAGACCTGCCAGAAGGATACAAGGTCCCTAAGTTTGAGATGTTTAACAGTACCGAAAATCCAATGGACCATCTAATAAGGTACTGCGAGCAACTAGTAGGGATAGGGGAAAACGAGGCATTATTAATGCGCCTATTCAGTCGAAGTTTGAATGGTGAAGCCTTGGAGTGGTTCATGTCTCAGGAACCGAAAAGGTGGTCTGGTTGGAAGACATTGGCCAAGAGTTTCCTTGACCGGTTCACATTCAACATTGAAATAGTTCCTGATCGGTATTCACTAGATCGGATTAAACAAAATAACGTTGAGATTTTTTAAGATTATGCTTTTCGTTGGAGGAAAGAAGCTGCCAAAGTACAGCACCCCATGTCTGAGGAGGAAATGGTATCCGTGTTCTCTCACGTTAAAAAAGAAGAATATTATACCAGGATGGTGTCTGCTGTCAGAGCGACCTTTGCAGATTTGGTAAAAATAGGAGAATCATTAGAGAAAGGTATTCGAACAGGAAAAATTGCCAAAACCCCAACATCATCTGGAACTGCCATATTTTCTAAGAAAAAGAAGAGGTAGGTGGGGTTTCTGCCAATTCTGTTACAAAATTGAAACAGCGGTTCAACTCTAGAAATATTTTATCTTCCCCGCCATCACCTAACCTTCCGCACGCATTCTACATCCACCCCTAATACCAAACTCCACTCCCAAATATCTCACCATCATACCAATCTCCACAGCCAAATCTCTTTCCCCAATACCCAGTTCCACCTCCAAATTATCAGTCTTATTTCCAAACTACTCCCCCAAATAGCCAAAAAAATTTCCAAATACCCCTAAATTACCACTAAGTACCCCCTCCTACAAACCTAAGCCCGTATAACCCCCAGCGTCCAAACCACGAAAAGAAACCTCCCCGAAACTTCACCCCACTAGCTGAAAGTCGCACCCAATTATTTGAAAGATTGAAGAAGGCTGGTCATTTGCAACCAGTACAGCCAAAGCCTGTCAATTCTAGCTCCCAGTTTTATCACCCTGATCAAAATTGTGCCTATAATTCAGGGGCAGCAGGACATAGTACTGAGGACTGTCTTATGTTGAAACACAGAATCCAAGATCTGATTGATCAAAAGGTCATCACGCTCCAGGCACCTACTCCAAATATTAGCAGTAATCCACTGCCCAACCATGGGGGATCTACAGTTAACATGATTGAAATAGAAGGCGAATGGGCATCTGGCAAGACCATTACCCAGGTGAACTCCGAAAAGAGCAAAAGGATGGAAGAGGTAGGAAAGATAGAGAAAGCTATGGCTTCCTTAAGTATCAGTGAGAAAACCCCATTTATAGTGATGACTGCACTGACTCAAGTGTACGCTCCCTCTCTAAGGAAGTAATTTATTGTGCAAACCGCCGCTGCCCAGGGGATGACGCGATCAGGACGATGTTACATCCCTGAGGAATTGACCAACAAAAAAGATTCATAGAAAAGGCCAATCACTGAAGGAGAGGCTGAGAAATTTTAGAGGCGTATGCAACCAAAGAATTACTCAATTGTCAAACACTTGGAGCAAACGCCTGCCCAATCTCTGTCTTGGCACTATTATTGAGCTTGCAACACCACCGACAGGCTCTGTCAAAAGTCTTGGAGGAAGCGTATATTCCCGCAGGAACGAGCGTTGAGAATTTGGCTGTGATGATAGGGAACATTGTGGTAAACCATCACATATCATTCAGTGACGAAGAGTTCCTATTTGAAGGAGCAATGCACAACAAAGTCATGCATGTCACCGTCATTTGTCAAGATTATGCAATTTATCAGGTATTAATAGATGACAGATCTGGTGTAAATATTTATCCCCTCTCCACATTGGTCTAAATGGGCTATGATCTGTGGAGAAATCATCAAAGCCACGTAAATATGAGAGCATTCGATGGAGGGCAGAGAGATACCATAGGAGAGATTGATTTGCACATCCAAATGGGGCCTGCTGAGTTTAAGACTAAGTTTCATGTTATGGATATCCATCCTAGCTACAACCTGCTTTTGGGAAGATCATGGATACACGGGGCAAAGGCAATTTCATCACCCTTTTATCAATTATTGAAGTTTATTTGGAAATATCATGAAGTAGTCATCCAAGGAGAAGGAAGTCGAGTGGACCGTCCCAATGGTTATGTGCCGTGATTGAAGATGTTCCAAAAGGTAGCAGTTTCTATACAGTGGAAATTGTAAACGCTGCGGAAAGAGATTTGACACCCAAAATATCAATGCCTTCTGTCTACAAAATGATTGCAACTGTGGTGTTAAGAAATGGGTTCGAACCTGGTCGAGGCTTGGGCAAGAATTTACAAGGAATTATTGAGCCTATTGTGATCCCAGAGAGAATCTCTAAGCACGGGTTAGGGTATCAGCCTACCAGAAAAGATAGGGTTGAGGATGAGCCAGAAAGGAGTCTCTTTAGGCCCTTGCTATTCCTGTTCCAGTCATTTCCCATACGAGAGATGTCATATGATGATGGTCTTGGGGATGGGATAGGAGATTTGTTTGAAGGATGCAATGCTGTACCAGAAGATCTCCCAGAGTCCAGCAGGGTGAAGCAGATTGCGCCGGGGGTGCTTTGCAAAATTGAACCTCCACTCCACTCATAACCCATCTCCTGTCGTGGTAGATGAAAGGACTATTACTAATAGTTTTGAAATCGGTGATGATCCGGAGGAGGCCCCGCGATCCACCTTTTATATCTTAAGACTCTATTTTCGAATCTTACTGCTTTCAAAAAAGGCGGGGGCTTGTATTTGAGCAAGTCACAGGCCATGGTTTTGTAATTATTTCTCAAATTTCAATGAAAAGGCCTTTATTTATTTGGAAAACTAGATTAGTCCAAAACGCTCCTAGTCATATGTTTTGTTATTTTTTTTATCATCTAACTTAGTTTGTTTGTCCATCACATTAGTAGTAGCTTAAAACCTGCCAATGTTGTGTCATGTCAAAGCCTGAACGAACAAAATAAAGGGAATGATGATAATTGAAAGGGAGATGATGAGGAACGGTTAGTTGAAGATATGAAGGAATTTTGAGAATCGCGAAAAACCTAACCTAGAAAAAACTGAAATAGTCAACTTGGGAGATCACGATGAAATCAAAGAAACTAGTATCAGTGTCCACCTGGCGGTGCCATAAAGGGAAGAGCTCATCCACCTATTGTGGGAATACATCGATGTGTTTGCTTGGTCCTTTGATGATATTCCCGGGTTGAGCACCAACATTGTGTCACATAAATAGTCAATAAATTCTGAGTTTGATCCAGTCAAGTAGAAAATGAGGAAATTAAAGCCCAATTTAAGCCTAAAGATCAAGGAAGAAGTGACAAAATAAATCCAGTCTTAGGTTGTCGAGGTCACAACATATCTGACATGGTTAGCCAACATCGTCCCTGTGTCGAAGAAGGATAGCAAGATTAGAATTTGTGTTGACTATAGAGACTTGAACAGAGCCAGTCCTAAAGAAATTTTCCATTGCCCAGCATCCACATTCTCATCGATAATTGTGTGAAACATGAAATGCAGTCATTCATTGATTATTTCGCCGGCTATCATCAGATATTGATGGATGAGAAAGATGCAGAAAATACAGCTTTTATTATACCCTGGGATGTTTATCATTACAGGGTAATGCTGTTTGGTCTCAAAAATATGGGAACGACATATATGAGGGCCATAACTATGATTTTCCATGACATGATTCATAAAGAGATTGAGGTGTACGTGGATGATGTAATTGTCAAATCCCGTAAGAGTTCGAATCATCTGACTCACCTGGAGAAATTCTTCAATAGATTAAGAAGGTACAGTTTGAAGTTAAATACTGCTAAATGTTCTTTTGGTGTGCCATCAGGAAAGTTGCTGGGGTTCATAGTCATCAGAAGGGGGATCGAGCTAAACCCATCCAAAATCAAGACAATTCAAGACTTGCCACCACCGAGGACCAAGAAAGAAGTTATGAGTTTCCTGGGTCGTCTGAATTACATTAGTAGATTCATCGCTCAATCAACAGTCATATGCGAGCCAATTCTCAAGATGTTGAAGAAAAATGCACTGAATGAGTGGACAGTAGAATGTCAGAGAGCTTTTGATCACATCAAGGAATACTTGTTTGCACCACCGGTTTTGGTCCCACCGAGAGAAGGAATTCCATTATTGCTTTACCTGTCAGTGTCAGAAAATGCTTTCAGGTGCGTCCTCGGGCAATATGATGAGACCGACAGGAAAGAGAAAGCCATTTACTACTTGAGTAAAAAGTTCACACCATATGAAGCTCGTTACACTCTTATAGAAAGGACATGTTGTGCTTTGACTTGGACGACACAAAAGTTGAGGCATTATCTGTCGTCCTACACAACTTACCTCATCTCGAGAATAGATCCATTGAAGTATATATTCTATAAGGCCATGCCTACAAGAAAGCTAGCCATGTGGAAAATGTTGCTGAGTGAGTTTGACATTGTGTTTGTAACCCAAAAAGCAGTCAAGAGGCAAGCCTTAGCAGATCATTTGGCTGAAAATCCAGTTGATGAGGAATATGAGCCACTTCGAACATACTTTCCAGACGAGGAAGTTTTGTTCGTAGGAGAAGATATCACGAAAATCTACCCCGGATGGAGGCTATTTTTTGATGGGGCGGTCAACTTTAAAGGTTCAGGTATTGGAGCAGTTTTGGTGTCAGAAACGGGCCAGCATTATCCGATAACTGCTAAGTTACGTTTTCCATGCACCAACAACATGGCTGAATATGATGCTTGCATCCTAGGGCTCAAATTGGCACTTGATATGGGAGTTCGTGAATTGCTAGCCATCAAAGATTCAGATTTGCTAATTCACCAGGTACGGGGAGAATGGGCGGTGAAAAACTCCAAGATTACTCCTTATGTGGAGCTGGTGCAAAAATTATGCGGAAGATTCAAGGATGTTGATATCAGACATACCCCACGAACACAAAATGAGTTTGCTGATGCTTTGTCCACGATATCTTCCATGATTCAACACCCGAATTTGAGTTACATCGATCCTTTGGAAATAAGCCTGAAGGAGTAACTCGCGCATTGCATACACGTGGAAGAGGAGCCTGATGGAAGTCCTTGGTACTATGATATTAAGAGGTATTTGGAATCTAAAATATATCCTGAAGAGGCTAGTAACAATCAAAAGAAGACAATCCGGCGTTTGGCAAAGAATTACTTTCCAAGTGGAGAAATTCTTTTTAGGAGGACTCCTGATTTGGGATTCCTAAGATGCGTCGATGCGGCGGAAGCCAATAAGTTGATAAATGAGGTACAAGCTGGAGTTTATGGGCCCCATATGAATGGGTTTGTCCTTGCCAGAAAGATCCTGAGAACCGGTTACTTCTGGATGACTATGGAAAATGATTGTAGTAAGTTTGTGCAGAGATGTCCAAAATGTCAAATACACAAAGATCTGATTCGAATGCCTCCACACGAGCTTCATGCAATGAATTCTCCTTGGCCTTTCGTAGCTTGGGGCATGGATGTCATCGGACCAATAGAGCCACTAGCATCGAATGGGCATAGATTTATTTTGGTTGCCATTGATTATTTCACTAAGTGGGTCGAAGCCACTTCGTACAGAGCCCTCACTAAGAAAGTGGTTGCAGATTTCATTAGGAATAACTTGATTTGCCGATTCAGAGTGCCTAAATCGATTATTACTAATAATCGGGCAAACCTGAACAGTCACTTGATGAAAGAAATTTGTGATCAGTTCAAGATTGTGCATCGCAACTCGACAGCGTACCGTCCCCAAATGAATGGAGCCGTAGAAGCTGCTAACAAGAATATCAAGAAGATATTGAGAAAGATGGTCGAAAATGATAGATCATGTCACGAGATGTTACCTTACACCTTGCTAGGGTATCGAACAATAGTTCGAACCTCCACATGAGCAACTCCCTATTTACTAGTTTACGAGAATGAAGTTGTGATACCCGCTGAGGTCAAAATACCTTCCCTAAGAATTATTCAGGAAGCTGGACTGAGTAACGAAGAATGGGTCCATGATCGCTATGAACAATTCATGTTAATTAATGAAAAGAGAATAACCGATGTATGCCATGGTCAGCTGTATCAACACAGGATGGTTCATTCCTTTAACAAGAAGGTAAGAACTCAAGCATTTGAAGTGGGGCAACTAGTTCTCAAACGAATATTCCCTCACCAAGAGGAGTACAAGGGAAAGTTCGCTCCAAACTGGAAAGGGCCATACATAGTTCGCAAGGTGATATCTGGAGGAGCTCTAATTTTGTCTGAGATGGATGGCACAGAGTGGACCAAACCAATCAACTCTGATGTGGTAAAGAGATATTATGTTTAAATGACGTTCTAGTTTTTGTGTTTTCTTTGTTTGTAATCACCTTTGTAATAATGTTGTTTGCTAGTGTGTAACTGCCTAGAATCCTTTCCCTTTATGTACGAACTACGTTTGACCTGAATTCTCAAGAAAAGGATACGTAGGTGGCCTATGTCGGCTTTGGTCAATCCTTTTGGATAATTTATCGTGTCTCTTTATGTATGAACTATGTTATGACCTGAATTCCCAATAAAAAGGATACGTAGGCGGCCTATGTCGGCTTCGGTCAACCCATTAGATTTTTCTATATGTATCCCTAGCATAGGCCTAAACTACGTTTGACCTGATTCCTACTTCAACGAGATATGTAGGCGCCCCAATGGCTCGGTCATATAACCCTAGGAAATGGAAACTGGGACAGAATTTTCCAGAAGAAATCTCAAAAATTCACAAGAGAAGATCGACATCCAACAAAGAGAATGAAGATCAGCAAAGACTTCAGATCCACTCAGATTGGTATTATCTCAAACAAGTTTAAACTGGGGCAGAAATTTTGAGGAAGACCTCAAAATTTCCACCAAATGCCGAAACATATTCCAAATTTCCAAGCACCAGAGGTTAAAGATTTGGAAACCACCAACTGTAACAAAGTCTGGGTAGACTCAATTTTTGACTATGATAGAACTACTTGAAGAAACCCTCCAACAATAATCATGAGTTTTGGAAACCATCCATCGGACATTGTCAGACCCGCGAGGAAGACGTTCATTGAGCTAGTATATGACATGACTGGCAGAAATTTTCTAAAATTTTACAGAAGTTTTCAAAATTATTTTAAAAATTTAAGACTATTTTCAAAAATCTTACGACTCACTTACTTAGTACTTGCCTAGACATCATTTGGGATAGAGTGTCAAGGTGGAAGTCTCAATATGGTGGAATGCCAAAGAGATGGCAAGGAGCAAATCAAGGATCGAAGAAGGTCAACATGGAGTAATTTCATTCAACTAATCATTTTTCTGTGGATGCAGGGATCAATATGCATAACGAGTGTCTCTTTTAAAAATCCCCGAGCAAATTGGGAGTCACAATAGATCATTAATGCCCAAGAACGGTATTTTAGGGCAGCCCTAAAAATAAGTTTAATGCACATTTATTGAGGACCTTTTGATTTGTCCATCTCATTTCTTGAGATCGTAAGCGACAAATAAAAGCACTTTGTCTTCTTTACATGTATCGTATTTAAAAGTTTCCTAAAATTAGTCACTAGTAAAAGCGACTTTGTGTCTACTAATCGTCTACCTTGAGTACAGGTACATGTAGAAAGCAAGACACTGATAAATGAAGCCATGTAAAATCATTTTATCACTGCTACAATGGCCATTGCATATCATTTCCGGAAAGGCCATCACATATCATTGCCGTAAAGGCCATTACATATATGTTGATGCACTAGACACAATGCTGGCGTCGAGGATATTATCAACATTCAATATTTGTTGATGCGCTAGACACAACGCTGGCATAGAGGATATCATCAACATCTAATATATCTGTCGACACGCTAGACACAACGCTGGCGTCGAGGATATCATCAGCATCCAATATATATGTCGACACACTAGACACAATGCTGGCGTAGAGGGTATCATCAGCATCCAATATATCTTTCGACACGCTAGACATAATGTTGGCGTCGAGGATATTATCAGTTTTCAATATTTGTTGACACGCTAGACACAACGCTGGCGTCGAGGATATCATCAACATTCAATATATCTGTCGACACACTAGACACAATGCTGGCATCGAGGATATCATCAGCATTTAATATATCTATTGACACGTAAGACACAACGCTGGCATCAAGGATATCATCATCTTTTCATGAATCAGCATCTGAATACATTAAGAGCACACAATTTGGAGGGACGTCTTCAGGTTGCTATCTAAGGATGAATGATATATAAGATTTCCTAGCAATTGACAATTTAAAGGTCATCTATAAGTCATATTATTTGAAATAGTATAGTGTGCAATATCACCTATGAGTTGATAGCTTGTAGGTCATCCATAAGCCACAATAACATCCTAATCGGATAGTGTGCAAGATCGCCTAAAAGTTGATAGTTCAAAGGTTATCCGTAAGTCGCAACTAAATCCTTACCGGATGATATGCAAGATTGTCAAATTGATACGTCCAAGGTTTCTCTATAAGCCACGTCATATCCAAGATCGATTATGTGCAGGATTACCCAAAGACGATCAATTTAAGGGATTATCTATAAGTCATATTGTATCCAAGGTTGGATGATGTGCAGGAACACCTAAAAGCTAGCGATTGGAGATATATCTATAAGTCATCTCTTTTCTAAAGTCGGATGATGTGCAGGATTACCTAAAAGCTAGAAATTCAAAGGATATCTGTAAGTCGCCTCGTATCCAACATCAAATAATGCGCAAGATTATTTGAAGATTGATAATTTAAGGAAAATTTATAAATCAATCATCGGCTATAACCGGAGAGGTTATCATGCCACATACAACAAGTGATATAGGTAACCAAAAGGGCCACCCCACTTTGAGAACATATTCGCTCGACAGATGAGCTAATTATAAAATAATCAAGGAGGTTGTTGTATCTGTTATTGCGAGTTATTTCCCATCAAACAGATACAATAAAGGATGACTTTGCTTTTCAGGCCACAACTCACATGGAGATATGGTAAAAGATTACTTACCTCTTTCGTGAATTATATTTAATACTAACACTTTTTGCCTGAAGTATTGTCGAGAGCATCCGAGAGGATGAAAATCTCAAATAAGAACTACAGGTGCGTACGACTCTAAAAAGGACGCAGAACAATGTGGAACTCTTTCTCAGCAGCAAAATAGGACATAGTCTGGAGAGGGATGTCAAACTCTCTAGACGCGAGCTAAATGATGATCACCACCACCATTTAACCACGCCTATATTAGAAGGCATGTGGGTATTTTTTGGATATCTGGTCTCACCTTTACCTCTGGGATGTTTGTTAATTCATACTGAGGAGAATTTTTTTTTTCTTTCAAATTCGGGTGGCAACACACATAGAGTTTTGGAAATTATGTCCGGATAAGTTCTTACCTATGGATGTGAAGAGCTCCACGTTCATGGTTAAGAGGTTACAAGCCTCTTTTCTGCAACTCGATTAACTTGTCACTCATCCCGAGCTAAAGATCGTCTAAAATAAAAGACTATCTTTTCTACCAATTGAGTCAAACTACAAGCAGTCTGATTCCGTAAAATCTTGGGGATATGTAGGCTGAGATCTATGTAGAAAACTCGACTGCATTCCAACCTTCCCCCCAAATCCCTTTATTCCCCAGCTTCCCGGTTTAACCGAAGCACTCTAAAACCGTGATAGTTCGTAAGTTTTCTTTAAAATCGTGCTTAGAATCAAGCTTTACGAACTACAAGTGGCCTGAATTCTCATGAAACCTAAGATATGTAGGAAACCTAATACCGGGGTTCGGCCATAACTCCACGAAACTCGTGCGGAAAACCGACCTCTCTTAGATACGAATTTGTGGTCGGACAAAAATTAGGAACGTCAACCTCCCTTTTCCCAGGATTACTTGCATCCATCCTACACAAAGGGAGGGGGAAGTTGTTGACACCTAATTTTTTCCCTCTATAACCTAATTTAATTTTGAGCTTCGTCGGTTTTTGATAAAATCGAAATATTTATTTCGTATGAATAGAAATTTCTCAAAATAAAAAAATATGCATCTGGGCAAGTTTGTCATCTTAAGTGACGATTATACGTTATCGTATTCAATTATACAAAATTACGTAATTTTGTTACTTAAATAACTATTTTACGGAATATCGAATTTTAATCAAGGATTATTTTGAAGATAAATCCAAATGAATAAAGTCTTGATTTTAAATATGATTTGCTCTCGAAAATAATTTATTTGGACAAATATTTATTTAAGTTTATCAAATCAAGAAGCTCAAGATTAAACAAGGTAATAATTCGTATTGAATCTCGATTAAATTTAGTCAATTTATTAAATTAGACCATAATTGAAATCAAGTTGATCAAAATTGTAATGAAATTGATCAAATTGTTATCCAATTTGGTTAATATTTAAATAAAATTGGCTAAAAATTAGTTTTGTTTAGCCATTTTTAAATTACCAAATTTCTACCCCTTTTTATTTTAAATTGGACCCATTAACATTCAGCAACAACGACATTTAAAGTTGGCCCAACCAGCCCAATATCCCTTTAGTAACTAGCCCAACCGGGTTTCTACCCGGCCCACCCCTTCCATTCCCCTTCTTCTCTAAAATAAGAACACTCCAACCTCAGTCTTAAACACCAACAACAACATCACGCGAATCCACCAGCCCCAATAACCCAAACCCGTCTTCAACTCACGACCAATGGAAAAATCCAACGTCAACCTATTTGTAGTATTCTCCATATGTTCCACGAGATAGTACAACGAGGAAGGACCTCGAAGCTTCTAGAAATGGGTCAGTTGGCTCGCCCCAACGTCTAAATTTCGTGATTTTTGGGATAACTTTTACGAATCCGTACATTGGTGGAAATTTCTAATTGGTTCTTGAAGATGATTCCCTTTTCTCCAATTTAGATTGGGTGGCCTTATTTTGAAATTCAGCGGGTTGTACAAGCGGTTAGACAGCATACCTATCAAAATTTTGGAATTCAAATTTCCTTTTTGGTTTTTTCCTAACTTACCCCCATAAACGAACCCTAGCCTATTCTCTATAAAGGATATTTTAGGAGGCAGAAGAGGGGGATTTTTTTAGGTTCTAGGGTTTCGAAAAACTGAAGAAGAAATATTTATTGAGAGTTGAAAGGGATTCAAAATTGGGAGGTGAAAATTTAAGGTTCGAGAATTAGGTTTGAGAATTCGAGAAGAGAATCAACATTAACATTTTTTTTAGCAAACGAATTTACTTTTCTATCTTCCTCTGAGAGTTAGCTGATTATTTAGAGGGTGTCGAGTTGATAACACTAAGCTCTGTTGGTGGTCGACGTCGTGAGACTCCACTAGAGATGATTTTACCGATAGTTCATCATCCCGTTTGCTGCCCCGAACAAGATTTCTTTCAGTGGTGGTAGATTCCGAGCTCAAGTCTCACTTTGCTGCTCCAAAAAGGTAAACGCAACCTCGTCCTTCTTTCTGCTTCATTTTAGTGTTTTCTGCTCCATCCCTCTTTCTTCGTAGTTAGTTATCTATTTGTCGATGAATGAGGCTGAGTTGTTTGCTGTAGAGGCAGCAATGGGCCATGGGTTCCTCTTTAGTAAGGAAGAATGTTTAGTGGAGTTGTTATATTAGGTTGTTTCCTGTTTGAATTTTTTGATGTGTGGTTTTTGTCGTTCTCGTCTCGATTTTGTAGTCTGTCTAATAATCTCGACATTATCAAGTACTTTTCGATATGGATCCTTATCTTGTGTACTCTCTGTGTATTGAATCTCCGATTTCATGGTCAAAATTCATGTCTTGATTCTTGTTTAACAGTGCATCCTGATGTTTTTTCTCGTTCGAAGTTGATGTAAGACGTTTTTTCTTGTCTGTTGTTATTATTGGGATGCCTTCATAACTGTCGATCTCGATAGGACCACCTCTTGAGATCCTTTGGCTGCTCAAATTCCAAAAGAAGGATGAAGAAACCTCCTACAATAGGCTAGAAAATCCTATGTTTCCTCGATAGCCATTTTGACTGTTAAAACTCGTTTGGGTTTGTCAAAAGAGAATGAGGTTGATAGTAGCACCCTGCCACCCTCCCTTTTAGCTTTATCTGTTGTGTCTTTCGTGTGTTGATTTGAATTCTTTTTATCCTTCCTTGTCTTTGGAGTTTGTTACCGATGCGTAGTTGGTTTAGGGAGATGAATGCAATAGTTGGGGTATCTTAGTATGCCTATTTAAAGGGAATGATCTAATTTTGTTTTTTTCCTTATGAAAATGGAGCGTCACTGTCGTATGTCCCTGTGAATACCTATTGACAGTGGAAATTGGATTTATAGGTCAATTTTGTTTCTTTTATGTGTTTCAATCAATTTCTTAAATCGCATGCTTACGTTTTAGGTACGAAGTTCCCAAAATAGATCGCAAGCCGTGTTCTCTTGTCCCTAATAACATAAGAGTATCATATAGTTTGGTATTAATTGGTTTATTCGAAGTGCTTCACTGTATTTTGATTTTAAGTATCGAAAATGAATAGTGTTCTTGATCTGAGTGAGACATTCCTTATTTTCGTTAGTCGGATTGGCTTGTATATTGTCCAACATATTGGGAAAGAGTTGAAACGAACGTACTTTGATTCATCTGTTGCATAAATTTAAGTATCCATTTTGGGGAATTACCTTCTTTCCTTCAGTTTTGTATTTCAGGTGAGTGTTTTGATTGCCAGTTGTTAAAATTGTCTTAGTTTTCTGTGTATTCCTTATCATTAGTAAGCACCTGAACCTATTAGTTAGTCACAAAAGGCATCGATTGCGACTTACTATTAATGCACGGTCCCTTAACAAATGTTGTAACATCTTTATATTGTGACAAGTGAAACTTCTTTTTTCATATATCCAACGCTTTCACTTAATGATCATTACATTAGGTTAGGAAAATTGAAGCCCTTCACTGGAATTGTTTCATGTATATGCACATTTCCATGCAAAATTACTAGGGTGTGATATATTGTGCTCTCTTTGATTCCCATATTAAAGGTCCAAAATTAGTTACATGTCGTAAGTTCATTAATCTTGTAGCCAGTTTCTCCTTCATACTTGATGATAGAAGTAGTGACTCTGGAAAGCTTTAAATTTTCTTAATTTTCTTTGTTATCTAAATATTTGAACGCTTATTAACTCATATATATTTTTCTTTCCTCCGCATGAATTCTCCTGGAGTCCAAATGGACCCTCTTCCTTTCCATTCCTTAACAGGCCCATCTCAGGGCCAAGCCCGAGGTTCTAAGCTCAAAAGTGATCCCTTGGCACATGAACACGTGGAGTTAGGGAAGGACAATAGATTAAAGGCCTACATTTGGAGCGGTTAAGAGGCGATTAAAGGCCTACGTTTGGAACGGCTAAGAGACAAAAGTCTAATTTACTATTTCGTTTTGTTTAATTAGTGTTATTTTTATTATTTATTGCTTATTTTATTTGTTTATTCATTTATTCGGGTCAAGAAGCCAAAGTTGTACTTAATACAGGTGAAGCGAAAACTCGAGCCAAAGGGTCCGAAAATATAGAAATAGGACAGGTGAAAGGAGAAATGGATTGAAAAAACAACTAGATTAGGACAGGTTTAGCGATTTGGGCTTCAAAGCCTAAATCACTAATTCTCCTCCCTTCCCCTTTCTTTTGATTATTTGTTTTGCATGCCTTTTTTGCGAACCTAGTCAAATCCCCTAACAAATTCGCTAAAAATTAACTTTTGCAAACTTTCAAAGTATTTCTAAAAGTCAACCATTTTTCAATAAATCAAATTTTAGAAAGTAAATCAAAGACGTTTTCAAACAGTCTGGATAATTGCAAGTTAGCGGACGTTTTAGGTGCCTAACACCTTCCTAAAACGTTAATAGGAACCGCTTACTCAGAATTTATTAACTCAAACGATTTTCCTATTTTGAATCGTTTGAAGTGACACCTAATTTCTGCCCTCCACAACTATGTTTAATCTCGAGTTTCTTCGATTTTCAAATAAAATCGCAACAATTATTTTTTTCAAATAAATGCATTTTAAAATATGTATTTGGGCTAAATTTGTTATTTAAGTGATAATTATATATTTTCGTATTTACATATACGAGATTGTATAAACAATGTCATTTAAATGATCATTTTCATCAATATTGAATTTTAACTAAGGATAATCTTTGAAAATAAATGTAATGATCAAAATCTTGATTTAAATATAACTTATTCTCAAAAATAATTTATTTGGATAAATATGTGCTTGATTTTATCGAATCGAGAAGCTTGGGATTAAGTGAGGCATTAATTTGTATCGAATGGTTTAATATGGCCAATCTATTAAATTTGGCTATAATTAAAATCAAATTGGCCTTAATTGCAATGCAAATTGGCTAATTGATTTTCGATTTGGCTAAAATTTAAACGGATTCGGCTAATTCTTAATTTAATTGGAGTTATCTATTAAATAACCCCAATCTTGAACCAATTAATTTAATCCCATTAATAGGCCCAATAGACCAGACCCCCAATATTGATCCAACTCAATTAATAACCCCCAAACCAATCCAATTAACCAATACCTGGCCCACCTTTTGTTTTCTTCTTCAATCACAGCACACACATGATAACAACAGGACAAGAACAAATCGCAAACCACAGCCACATAACCCTCAACATCATCAACGATTCAACAACCAAAAACATCGATAACACCAACAATTTCCACATTGATGGCTTTCAACATCAATGTTTTCACCCAACAACGACTATCTCAGCCACCCAAAGACCTGATCCAAACACGTCACCATGCGAACAATATCTCTGACCTGATTTCAATCTCGACCAGCTTCAACCCGACCTCAATCTGATACTCGCGTGCATCACACGCATTCCACACGGATTTTATACAAAGAAAGGACGAGAAGCTTCTAGAAGATTGCTTAGTTGGCTTGTCCAACGTTCAAATCCGTGAATTTTGGGATAATGGTACGAATCTAGTACATATTTAGCGATTTTTCATTGGGTCTGGGGGAGAATTCATTTTTCCCTAATGCTATTGGTCCACCAAACCCATATTAGTGCGGATTGAGGACAAAAACAGAGCTGGAGGGGGATCGAATTTCAAAAAATTCCAAAATATCTTATTTTTCGAATTTCAAAAATCACCCCCAATTGGTCTTCTATATAAAGGACCTTCGGGTCACTATTTTGAGGGGATTTTTCTTTCTTTTGGGAATTATTCCTAGGCTTTAGGGTTGAGAAAATTAGGGGAGAAGATTGGAGGTTTGAAGAAGGAGAAATCTTTAGGTTGGTTTGAAAGTCTAGCTTGAAAGTTGGGGTATGGGAATTCTGAAAATAAGAGTTTGTTTTTTCTGCTAAAATTTTCTTGTCCATTTTTCTGGGAAGCTAGTCGATCAATTGGAGAGTTTCTGAATAGACAATACGACCTCCCAGTAGGGACAATTTTGATGATAGCTCAAGTCCCGTTTTGCTGCCACGAAAGAGGTAAACCCGTTTTCGTCCTTTTAATTTAGTCATTTTTTGCTTCATCTCTTTTTGCAGTAGATTTAGTTAACTATTCAGTTGTACGCAATATTGTTTGCTGGGTTGTTTGCTAATTAGAGGTCTTAAAGACCATAGGTTGATTGTTTTCAGTGGAAGACGACGTTGTTTGTAGTGTTACGCCAGAGTTAATTGCTGTGCTGATTGTAGGACATATGGTTTTCATCGTATTTTTTCGTGACCTGTTGTTATCTGCTCATAACACCCTTGATAAACTTGTGGTCTAGTGACTCGCTTTACATACTGCTTGTGGTTTGAATAGTTGGTTTCCTGGTTAAAGTTTGATGCTTTGATATTGTTTAATAGTTTTAGCCTGATTTTGTTTTTATTAATAGCCACTTGATGGTACTTTGTTTGTTGCTACTACTGGATTGTGTCGCCATTGTTGAGCTAGCAATGTTGCTAGAAGACCTACCTCTCAGGTTTCTTTGGCCTCTTATGTGCCAAAAGGATAATGAGCAAGGTCCAAAAGCATGTTAGAAAGTCCCGGGATTCCTCAATGATCGCTTCGTTTGAATCTGTTGTAAAGAGGAGGAGGAGGATTTGAATCAGAGTCGTCCTTGCTAAAGAATGTAGTATTTTTCTTGTCTCATTTCATGGCACAAATAGTATATAGCAAATGCTCATCATTTTATGAAGAAATAAGTGTTGCTGGTATTGCTGCAATTTCCGTGTTATGAAGCCCCTCTCGGATAATTCAATTAGTTTGATTTTTGTATATATCAAAGATTTCAATATGCGAATAACTGAATCTGTATGTGTTAAAAGGCTTTATGTTGTCCTTACGCTTAGCAAAGAATGTTTGAATCATGCCTATGTTTAAATTTGGTCGCTTTATTTGTGTTTCATCTTTTTCCCCTGAAAATTGAAACTGGTGACAGAGTCTATATGCATCTTCGATTTTTATGATTTAAATGTTGACGGGTGAAGTATTTTGACTCGATTACCATCATAGTTACCATTATAAGGGATTGAATTTGGTCTCATTTGAGCTCATGAATGTTTGTAATTTCACGTGCATCGTCTTAAATATGTAAATTCAGTAATATGTGGGGCATAATTGGTATTCGATTTTCATCAGACAAGAACAAAGTTTCAAAAATGTCGAACTGTTGGTAAAGTTGGGACCTTTATTTTTTCTTTAAATAATTCTATCTTGTTTTACGATCATCGTCCCTTCTCCGTCTAAATCCCTCCTGCCCAGTTTATGGAAAATCCTCGTAAAACTTAGAATATTACAAACGTACACTGTGAATAAATAGGAGACCATTTAGAAAGATCAATATTTTGTTTTGGGTAACATGTGGATACATTCTCCTATGGTTGAAATTTTGTTTTATGGATTCCTTTTCACTCATTTTGAAATTGCAGTTGTTCTTGAGCCTTTTCTCTATGTGATCCTGAATCATCTTTGTATTCATATACTCTGTGAATTTGGATGAACTGTACCATTAAGTGGGAATCTACTCTTTGCTAAATTGACATGACATTTTGCCTAATATCAATTAAGATACATGAATACTTTAGCATTCTTGGATATTAATGTTAAGACACGTATTAATTCCTTCACTTTTCTTTTGCATGTGAAATCGTTCGAGTCCCACATGGACTGCTTTCCCTTTTTTCCTGTTCATCACGAGCCAATTAGGCCCATCTCCTAAGTCAAGCCTAAAAGAAAGTTCAAATCAATTTCATGGCACACGGAATATCAGAAATTGAAAAGGGAAAATGGTTTAAAGCCCCCATGATTGAAGTGGCGAAGAGACTCAAAAGTCTCATTTATTAATTTATTCACTCATTGTTGTATTTTATTTATTTATTTATTTTTATTCATTTATTCGGGACACGAAGCCAAAATTGTAACTAATATAGGTGGAGCAAGCTCGAGCTAAGGGCTCGAAAACATAGAATTAGGACAAGTGGAAGATGGGCTGAAAGCCTAATATCTAGATTAGGACAGGGTTGTCGATTTGGGCCTAACGACTCAAGTCCTTATGCTTTTACCCGTTCCCTTTTACTTTTGCTAATTTGCTTTATGTGTTTTCTTCGAACCTAGTTAAAATCCCCAACTAAGTCGCTAAAAACTGGTTTTTGCATAAACACCAAAATATTTGTAAAATCGCTTTCTTTTCAAAAACCAATCTATTTTCTAAAGTTAGTCGAAAGACGTTTTCAAATAGTCTGGATAACCGCAAGTTAGCGAACGTTTTAGGTGCCTAACACCTTCCTAAAACGTTAATAGGAACCGCTTATCTAGAATCTCTAACTTAAAATGATTTCCCTGTTTTGAATCGTTTAAAATGTTTTATAAAGGTTTCTTAATTCCTTTTCAAAAATTAAGTGGCGACTCTCTTCAACAAGTAAAAATTTCTCCGCAAAACATGAAGTACTTTATAAAGGTTTCTTAATTCCTTTTTAAAATTAAGTGGCGGCTCTTCTCAAAAAGTCAAAATTTCTCCACAAAACAACCACCACATATGAACACGTAGCCTATTTGAGACCGAGCATTATGCGGGTCAGATAAGTACCCAACATCAACATAACCAATAAGATCGGGACTGCAATCTTTAGAATAAAACAAACATCGGGACTGCAATCTTTAGAATAAAACAAACTCATGTGTTTTATTCCATTTTGATGTCTCATAGTAGGAGCAGAAATATACCTTGCTAACAAATTGACTGAAAAGGCTATAGGCCTTGTAGTATTTGCAAGGTACATGAGTTCATCAATTGCACTAAGATATGGTACTTCATAACTAATTCAATTCAATATATTTCGAATTTCAACAAATAATCTATTGTTTTGAAAACTCTCCAAGAGTTCCAATGATGTTCAAGCAATAAGCTTATACAATATAAGGATTATAAATAAGTTTCCCAGAAACTTTTATATTCTTCAAGCAGTTTGAATCCTTAAAAGTTTTCACATAAGTTTTTTCAAGTGACAATATGCAACATTTCATAAGTGACATCTTCAAGTGTCTGGATTGCAAATCAAATAAGTTTTACTCGTACCAAAATGCATCCTTTCATGTCACTTGATAAATGTTTCTACGTCAGCATGCTTAAATAAACGTAGAATTCAGATCCTCGTAATCTTTCACAATATTGCGTCAATATTGTGTCAAAGATATTGATGATATATCATTTTGTATCGGTTCACAATGTGACATAACATTTGAGATCTCATCACTTCATTATTTTCAGGTACCTGAAACACTCATAAGGTTTCATGAAGTGTTATGTCATAGGCTCTTCAAGCGCATATTACCTTCTTATTATAATTATTTGCTCATTATTTTTTAAGGACTATTTTATTTGGAACCAATCAGTTTACCACGCTTCACGCATGCATGGACTTTGTCCTTTAGGAACACAAAATAAGAGCACTTGCGCTTAATATGAGATCCTTTCGACATTTGACTTGAATTATCTTTTGGATGAGGATATGGTGATAATTCCTAACATATTTCATAGCGCTTATAATCTGCCCCTTATGTTAGGAAAACTAACATACATCCTCTATTTCTTCGAGGAATCCATCGTTGTGCATTATGGTATATTCATTAATCGTATACCGCACATCAAAATTATTAGATGGAATAATTGGTTTCCGACCTTGAACTAATTGAGAGGATAGAAATAATGATAACTTATTGGTCTAATACATACAAATGTTATTGCAATATATCATATTTCAGACCAATACATTAAATTTTGTTCTCATTAACAATGGTTTAGATATTTATCGAAGACATTCAATGCTAAACCATCATCATCAAGATGAATTATCTTGATTACACAATCTGAAAATTATGCTCAATTTATATTGAACAAGTAACTTTATGAATGTGAAATGAAGGTTGACCAAGAATGTACATGTGATCATCTTATTGATGCATCTTTTCAACATATCACATGATAAGTGAACGGGCCCTTATTCACCTTTTATAATTTTGCAGATTTGAAGGGATCCAATCCCAATATTAGTTGGTTCAACCAACTTGTCATAAGAACAAACGACATAAACAATTCTTGAAGAATCTTCTAGTTCTTCAATACATGCACATCTTCGAGTTGTCACAATCGTTCATATCAATTTATGAACTTTTATTCTAGTAAACTCCAAGTTTTCCATGACATGTACTTTTTCTTTAGTAAATTTTAGATTTACTATTACATGAATAAATTTCAGATTTTCTACTTCAAAAGTAGATTTCAAAATTATTCAACCTCTTTCGGAGGTCAGTTGTGATCAAGTGCACGTTTGCATTAATAAGTTTCTCATTTTCCAGGAATGGAATATAATCGTGCCTTAAGTCTATCAAATTATGATAGTTTATAACCTCTTTCAAGATTTTGCTACTTCAGAAGCAAATCGAGGCATACATATAATGTAGAGAATTTTTCTCTAGCATATCTTATAATCATGTAAGCGTGTGAAAATACCATTACTTTTGATGATCATTATCATATTGTCCCTCCACGCGTATATTCGTGCATCCAATCACTTGTCTTCTTTCAGACATATTATGCAGTGCTACCACATACACCTCAAGAATGAAGTAAGTTGTCATATTTCAAACTTATCATATATTGCTACCACATTCGCTTCATGGAATGGAGCATAGTCAATGGGTCGAATTTCATGACTTTTCATCAAATACCCATTCTTTTGCCTTAGCCATCATAATATATCAATATGGTGCATTGAGATTCAAACTCAACGTCTTATCCATATAAAGGCGTCTTAGGCATAAATCGATGGGACTTGAACCCAACATATTATCATCTCTTTTGATAATATTGTTCTTGAGAAATAAATTCAAAATATAAATGGTTACAAACCAATTATTTTTCCTCAAATCCAACAATAATTATATTATTAGTAGCAAAAAACAGATAACATAAAGAATTACTAACCTTGAAATTACCTTTTAGATTTATAATCTCACTTAGAAAATATATCAATCATAGCATAAGATTGAATAAAAATTATACATGTCTTTCACTTTTCAAAAGTGTTCCACTGTATATAAACAAAGTGATTAGTATTAAAGAAGTCATACATTCTAACATGTCTGTTTATGTAATTTTGTTATACCTTCACTGTAACAAACGGTTAGGACCTTATGTTGTTATAGTAATTTGAAGAAAAACGTATGTGGCATAGGCAAAAGGCAAAAGGCAAAATTTATTGTTGTTGCATCTACACGTAATAAGTGATGATAAAATATTATACCAACAATATTCAAAAATTACTAACTACTTACCTGATGACTACTTAAATCAATTTTCTCAATAAAATATTATTAAACTCACCAATCACAATACTTCTGGAATCATATTGCCTTGTAGTCTCGTTAGATTGACTATTAGAACTTGTTCTAACTAATAGATTGATTGAACTCTTGAATACGTATACTAATATAAATCAAATATTTATAGATCAGTCAAATACAGAGAGATTCTTACCATATATAAATGGGAATTAATGGAGTTACCTCATAAAAGGATATGAGATGGTCAAACCTTACCATCTAGCCACCGCCGATGTTACGCCAAAAAGAACATCAAAACAAGGCTAATTAATTCATTCTAATATTACAGACTCGTGCTGATAACGTGTTGTAAAACAAGAAAGAATAAAGAAGAAGAGTAGAGAGAATAGAGAGAGTGATTCTTATTTCTTCTCTTGGGGGATGAGAGATCATAAGATTGTCAATACAATGAACAAAATCCCTCTATTTATAGGGAAAATTTACTCCTAGTCTGTGTAAAAGACGGATGCTCCAAATCCTAATAGATATCAAAGTAGATCTTGATAGATCTTGATAGTTATTCACTATGATGTAAATACATTTATAAAAGAAACATACTAAGCATATTTATAATATAAATATACAAAGTATGTTATATATGAAGTTTATACCATGTATATACCATATACACACATATATAAAAATACAAAGTATAAAGAAACATACTAAGCATAT
>NC_061112.1:145086141-145104707 GCF_002878395.1 Capsicum annuum | reverse complement strand
AACTTCATATATAACATACTTTGTATATTTATATTATAAATATGCTTAGTATGTTATATATGAAGTTTATACCATGTATATACCATATACACACATATATAAAAATACAAAGTATAAAGAAACATACTAAGCATATTTATATATTTATGGTATATGATATAATATACCATAAATATGCAAAACATGTTTTACATAGAAATAATTTATTCACACACAGTAAAATATTTCATGTATAAGAAAATTAAAGAAATAAATTAGCGGCACCCTAAAATTTAATAACAAGTCATCATTTCCTATTTTTTAGGAACGGAAAATGAAGGAAATAATTTAAAGAAATTCCTAAAAAAGTAAATTTGTTTGAAAGATAATATTTGTTACCTAAAAAATCGGAAGCAGTGATCTGTTAATATAACATTCATATTTAAAAATTTCAAATATGAGAAAACGGCTATTAATGTAAATATTATATATGTCATAATTGAAATTCATTAAATATGGTCATGTGTATGTAATTATTTTTATAATAATGGTTAATTGTGTTCTTTTTCATTAGTAGGTAAATTTTAGTTGGGTAATTTTGATAGTTTGTAAAAGTTAGGGAATAAAATCATATTTAAAAAAGTTTTTCAAAAGTCAAAAAAAAAATTCAAAAAAGACATAGTCAAACACAACTCTAACTCCAATTTCAACTCCAACTCCGGAAAATTTTAGTTTTCATGGCCAAACGGATACTTAGTAGCCGTTTGGCCATGAAAACTATTTTTTTCCGGAGTTGGAGCTGTGTTTGGCCATGTCTTTTTGAAATTTTTTTAGCCTTTTGAAAAATCTTTTTTAAATATGATTTTATGCCCTCAACTTTTAAAAACTGTCAAAATCACTCAACTACTAATTTACCTACTAACATACAATCAAATGTAGTGAAAATAATTTATATGTCTTCAACTGATAAAATAATTAACAACAAACTAATTATTATGATTATTACTCTTCTAAAATTTGAATACAAATATCACAAGTACGAGCTAAATAAGTTTATCTAACTATAATCGATTGAATAGTGAAAATATATTTTGATAAATATGATTGATGGATATAAATATATTTTATATATTCTTAAATTTGTTGATGAAAATTCTTAATTACTTTCACTTGAATTAATTATTTTATTGAATTTGGTAATCTTAAAAAAATTTACGGATGAATTATTTCTGAATAGATTAGTGCTAATTTTTTTGCTTTTTCTTTATTGATGATATTGATTTTTCTTGAATTTTTTTTTTTTTTGGTAAAAAGAACAAACTTTTGTTATGCTAATTACCACACTCGCCTCTGTTCAAAATCCATAAAATCAAAATAAGGTAATCGTCAATATGGATCGTTACGTTATGTTTGATATGTGACTTTATTGACCACTTTTTAATAATTTATTAAAATCATCATAGCCATTATATGACATATACAAAAAATTAGAATGACAAGAAAAAAATATTAAATTTCTTACTTTTAAATAACATAATGTACTAGGCCTTATATTTCTATAATATAGTTCATTCAAAACAAAAGTTGATATATTTCCACCATAGATTGTCATTTATTGTTTTTTACTTCACGTTAGTAAATTTTGGTTAAAAGAAGAAAAAGAGATTAGAATATCTGTAACAATTAAAAATGATGTTGTACCATAGAAAACAAATAATAATTTTTTTTCCTGGTGGTTGATGGTTGGTTGTAGTTATAAGAGGGGTTTGTGTAAAAATTAAAAGATTGGGATTATATGTAATACTAATGAAAGTTGAAAATGAAAGTGGAAATTTGTGAAACAACAAAAAGTTGTTTTCACTTTTGGAATCCAACTTCGGAATAATTTTCTGAATTTTCATGGCTAAACATCACAATTTCCGAAAAACTGAAAAAAAATGAAAAAAAAAATCGAAAAAAAGGAAAAAACAATATGGCCATCTTATTTTCTCTATTGACTTTTCTCGTTTGTGAAGAAATTCACTAGCCGTTTGGCCATGAAAATTATTTGTTTTTGGAGTTGGAGTTGGAGTTGAAGATGAACTTAGAGTTGGAGTTGTGTTTGACCATGTGTTTTTGAAATTTTTTTTAGACTTTTGAAAAATCTTTTTTAAATATGATTTTATGCCCTCAACTTTTAAAAAGTATCAAAATCACCCAACTACTAATTTACCTACTAACATACAACCAAATGTTGAAAAAATAATTTATATATCTTCAATTGATAAAATAATTAACAACAAACTAATTATTATGATTGTTATTCTTCTAAAATTTGAATAAAAATGTCACAAGTACGAGCTAAATAAGTTTATCTAACCATAATCGATTAAATAGAGAAAAATATATTTTGATAAATATGATTGATAGGTATAAATATATTTTATATATTCTTAAATTTGTTGATGAAAATTCTTAATTATTTTCACTTGAATTAATTATTTTATTAAATTTGGTATTTTTTTAAAAAATTACGAAATTTAGTTAATAAGAGAGGTTTGCGTAAAAATTTAATGATTGGGCTATATGTAATAATAATGAAAGTTGAAATTGAAAGTGGAAAAAAGAGAAAACAACAAAAAGTTGTTTTCCATTTTCGAAATTTTATTCCGAAATTATTTTTCAAAGTTTCATGGCCAAACACCATAATTTCCAATTCTGAAAAAAAAAATTCAAAAAAAAGGAAAAAATATCCATGGGCAAACGGCCCTTAGTTTCTCGTAAAATAGTTTTCTTCCTATCAAAACAGCCTTATTGTTAGACTAAAGAGTAATGACATAAAGGAAAGGAAAGGAAAGGAAAGGATATAAAACATTGCATGGAAAAAAATTGTTAGTAGCGTGATCAATTCGAATACGTTAAGACCCTCAACCATTGCTAGGTAGTTAGCTCTTCCTACCACTCTATTAGTAGCCGTTTGGCCATCAAAACTAAAAAATTTTGGAGTTGGAGCTGAAATTGGAGTTAGAGTTGTGTTTGGCCATATCTTTTTTAAAAAAAAAAATTTGACTTTTGAAATAACTTTTTTAAATATGATTTTATGCCCTAACTTTTACAAACTATCAAAATCACCCAGCTAAAATTTACCTACTAATGGAAAAAGAACACAATTAGCCACTATTATAAAAATAATTATATATACATTGTCATATTTAATGAATTTCAATTATGATATATATAATATTTACATTAATAACCGTTTTCTCATATTTGAAAATTTTAAATATGAATGTTAAATTAACAGATCACTACTTCTTGTTTTTTAAGTAACAAATATTATCTTTCAAACAAATTTATTTTTTTAGGAATTTATTTAATTTATTTCCTTCATTTTCCGTTCCTAAAAAATAGGAAATGATGAGTTGTTATTAAATTTTAGGGTGCCGCTAATTTATTTCTTTAATTTTCTTATACATGAAAGATTTTACTGTGTGTGAATAAATTATTTCTATGTAAAACATGCTTTGCCTATTTGTGGTTTATTATATCATATACCATAAATATATAAATATGCTTAGTATGTTTCTTTATACTTTGTATTTTTATACATGTGTGTATATGGTATATACATGGTATAAACTTCATATATAACATAGAGATAATACCCACGAAAATACCTGAAGTTTAACCAAATTTCCAGTGGAGCATATTGAACTTTGCGGGGGTCCTATTACCCCCTATACTTTTTAATTGGAATTAATTCCCTCCCGGACTTTTTTAAAGTGGAATTAATCTCCCCCTCAAAACGTATACCAAGTTTTTTCCGTGGAAAGTGTAGTACACGCGCCGTTTCTTCTCCATTTTATCACTTTTCAACATTTTTTCACAATTACAACCATATTAAACATTCCAAATGATTCCATTGAATTTATGAAGAAAATTTTTTCAAATAATTGAATGGAATCTTCCATTAATTTTCCATTGAAACACGAAAGATTCAATTAGCGAGTTCCATTAATGGAAGATTCAATGAAACTCGCTAATTGAAAACTCAATGGAAGATTCAATTTCCATTAATGGAACTCAGAAGATTCGAAAAATTCATTAATGGAATTCGAAAGATTCGGAAAATTTAATTTCATGATTCAATTACCATTAATGAAACTCGGAAGATTCAATTTCCATGAAGCTATTCAATCTTCCGTTAATGGAACTCGGAAGATTCAATTTACATTAATGGAACTCGGAATTAAACTAGCGAGTTTTCGAGTTTGAATCTTCTAAATCATTCATTGAGTTTCAATTAGCGAGTTTCATTAAATTATAACCATTAAGGAATTTTCCGAGTTCCATACATGAAATTTAATTCAGAATCTTTCCATTAATTATAATCATTAATCTTTCCGAATTATAATTTCGAGTTTGAATCCATTTACAATTCCGAGTTCAAATTATAAATGGAACTCAAAAGATTCGAAAAAATCTTTCCATTAATTATAACCATTAATTCGGAAAGATTCCAAGTTTCATACATGAAATTTTTTTTCATGATTTTTTGAGTTCCATTAAGAAGAAAGAAGAATGGAAAAATAAATAAAAATATAAAACTCTAAAGAAAAAGAATGAAAAATAAATAAAAATATAAAACTTTAAATAATTATAAAATTAAGGGGTTGTTTGGGAAAAAAAAGAGTTTTAAAACGTTTTTCACACTATTCACGCGTTCAATGCATGTGAATCACATGCAGTGTGCCAAGTGGAAGATATATGCCATTAAAATACGGGAAAAAAAAGTCTGGGGGGTAATAGGACCCCGCAAAGTTCAATATGCTCAACTGGTAATCCGATCAAACTTTAGGTATTTTTGTGGGTATTATCCCTATAACATACTTTGTATATTTATATTATAAATATGCTTAGTATGTTTCTTAATATTTTGTATATTTATATATGTGTGTATATGGTATATACATGGTATAAACTTTATATATAACATACTTTGTATATTTCTATTATAAATATAATACTTTATATATTTATTGGTATAAATATATTTGTTGGACAATAAAATTTTGAGTGCGAAAAATTAATAATTCGAGACAAGAAAATACTGCAACAATGAATTTTATTAATTTCAATGCTAGTGTTACAATCTCTATGAATCCTCTGATTCGCCTTTTCAAATATAAATTCAAGGGCTTGAAGCTTAATCTTTAATTTGAACTTGATTTGTTGGACTTGAGGGACTTGATCTTGACTTGTGCTTGAATTCAAGGGCTTTTGAGCTTGTTCTTGAATATTGCGGTCTAGATCTTGAATCTTGATGAACTTGATTTGAATGTCCGAGCTCTTTAGAGAAATTATGGTGTTTGATCCATGAGCTTTCTCTTGCTACTTGTTAGAGTTCTGGGGTCTGGGAGTCTTCTTTCTGAATTATGAGCCCCTATTTATAGTTGTAGGAAAGGAAGAGTCATGATGAATATGGACTTCTTTTGACCAATCAGATTTAAGTGATGTGGCGCCTTTTATGGGCTTTTCTTTCATGGGCCTGCATCAGTTTGACATGTGGCACGGTCCTATTGGCTCCTTCACTTGACTTTGTATGCCACGTCATTTGACACGTGGTGCTTATTTGGGCCTCTAGAATATGACAATATCTTGGACTTAATAAAGTGGGCTCATCATTTGTAGCCCAAATTAATGGATTAACCCAATAAATATTGGGCCCTATTTAAATCCATACTTATTTGGACTTAAATAATTAATTCAATTATATTAATCCGCAATATTTATTTGGGACTAATATATTTTGAATTTAATATAATCCGAATTTTGTATGGATTTAAATTTAATAAAATTGCATCTCCCACAAATGCCCCCTACTTCAAGACTTGTCGAGACATTTATTATTTTGGAGACTAGCCTTGAAGTATGATTATGTAAGCATGTTTCCTTCGTGCTTCAACGATCCTCATACCTATGAATACCTTATGAAAAAAAATTAAAGCCGAACCATATTGATATTGACTTTTAAAACTCTCTCATTTTTTCCATGAATTTCTACACTTAGGACCCATTGATGAGGCATGATATCCAATTTCAAACAGATGTTGGAAGACTTTTTCATCGCCTTACTTAATCAGGAATAAAAATCTTCTGATTTGAACTTAGATTGAAGAAACAAAGAACCTCCAATTTGAATTTGTATGGGAGAAGGAAATAATCTCCAATTTGAATTTGGAGATGGAAGTTATTCCAATCTGAATTTATATTGGAGAAGGAAACAATCTCCAATTTGAATTTGAAGATGGAAGCTATTCCAATCTGAATTTATATTGGAGAAGGAAACATCCATCATACAACTCTATAAAAGGAGGTTGTTTCTCCATTTTTTCAATATCAATTTTGGGGTTTCCAAGTCATCAATAATATTGAGGTAATTTCTTTTGCTCCCACTTTTCTCTTATTTTCGTCACTTTTTTTCAGCACAGCATGTTAGTGGTACAAAATTCATATCTCATTGTAGAAATATTGAAATCATGATCCGTTTGATGTTACAGAAACTAGACTTCAAGATCTACAACATATTCAAAATTCAGAATTAAAATCATTCAATATAATTCTTGATAATTTTTTGAAGTTAGCCCTGAATTTTATCAAGCTGAAAATTTCAGATCTGCGCATCTTTACTAAAACTTTCATATCTTGAAGTAGGAAGGATGAAATTATAAGCCACTTGATTCTTGTAAAACTAGACATAAATATATATAACATATACAAATTCATAATTTAATACAATCGAGATATTTTTGGGTGTTATCCCGAAATCAACATTGAGTTTTGATGCATCAACAATTTCAGATTTATGCGATATCACCCAAAAAAATTATATCTCAATGTGAGAGTACCAAAATTATGATCCGCTTGATCCTATAGATGCCAGAAACATGCATGTATAACATATCAAAAATTTGGATTTCAACACCTTTTTTATTGTTCTAGATGATTTTTTGAAGTCTATCTTATATGCTGTCCGACAGAGGATTTCAGATTTGCATTGTCTCACCAAATAATTTATTTCTTGATGTGGTACCATCACCACCAAAGGGAGTTTTTATTGCCTCAAACCAAATTTTGAGGGTTTTATTCTCATCAAGACATCTTGTCTGAATTCAAGTTGGTGGATATACAACTTTTAAGATCACAACGCTTTAATAGGTAACCTCCTTTCTATTTGTGTTTTTGCGTTCTTTCTTGTTTTTTTTTTGTTTTTTTTTTTGTTTTTGGAGAATCTAAACAGATAGCAATATGCAACAATCGGCTTAGGGTGCGGGAGTTTAACTTTTCCTCCATCACCTTAAGTCCGACCAATTTTACTTGAAGACGGTGTATATCGACTTAAGGTGCGAGAGTTTAACTTCGCCTTCGTCACCTTAAGTCCGACCAATTTTATTTGAATATGGTGGACATCAGCTTAAGGTGCGAGATTTTAACTTCGCCTCCGTCACCTTAAGTCCAACAAATTTTACTTGAAGACAGTGGACATCGGCTTAAGGTACGAGAGTTTTAACTTCGCCTCCGTCACCTTAAGTACGACCAATTCTACTTGAAGACGGTGCTGTGATTTCCTTTAAGTATGGGCCCTTTTCAATGTTCAGCTTAAGGTGCAAAGGGACAAATTGTGTCCACCTTAAGGCATGGAAATTTTGAGATCCTTTTAAGGATAAACCCGTTAGAGGTCAGCTTAAGGTGCAAAGGGACAACTTTTGTCCATCTTAAGGCATGTAAGTTTCGATATCCTTTTAAGGATAAACCCGTTAGAGGCCAGCTTAAGGTGCAAAGGGATAACTTTTGTCCACCATAAGGCATGAAAATTTTGATATCCCTTTAAGTATAAACCCATTAGAGACCAGCTTAAGGTGCAAAGGGACAACTTTTGTCCACCTTAAGGCATGGAAACTTCAACTATCCTTTTAGTTATAGGCTTGGAGAACTTTAGCATTCCAAATTCCATTGAAGGAATTTTTATTTTTTTCGACGGGTTACCCCCATTGAGTCACAAATATTTGGAGTAAGTCCAAAATTAAAATAGTTTCATACTTTGCGTCCATATGACAGACACTGTAGGAACATATTTTTTTGACACTCATGCAACTGAACTCAGAATGAGATTCCAACCGCCTACGTACCTCAATGAAGAGGAACAATTCACAACGTAGTTCTGGGTGAGTGTTTTTTTTTTGTGTGTGTCCTAACTTTTTCCTAGGCCACCTCTTTCGAGGTTTTCAACCTAGCGGACTTTTATTTTTTTTTATCCGTACACAGTTTATACTCTTACGGGCCAGGAGTGGACATGCAGTTTATACTCGTGCCTTAAGGAGTGTACATGCAGTTTATACTCGTGCCTTAAGTAGTGTACATGCAGTTTATACTCGTGCCTTAAGGAGTGTACATGCAGTTTATACTCGTTCCTTAAGAAGTGTACATGCAGTTTATACTCGTGCCTTAAGGAGTGTACATGCAGTTTATACTCATGCCTTAAGGAGTGTACATGCAGTTTATACTCATGCCTTAAGGAGTGTACATGCAGTTTATACTCGTGTCTTAAGGAGTGTCATCTCCCTTCAAGGATAGTACTTCTTCAAGAACTTGGCATTGATGGGGCCAATCCTCACGCCATCTACATCAACAAGCTTATAAGCACCATTTGAATATGCCTCTTGTACGACATATGGTCCATCCCACTTTGAGGTGAATTTTCCCCTAAATTTATGAGAAGTGATAATGGGCCTTCTACTACAAGAACTTGATCTCCAACTTGGAAGCACCTCAAGCAAACCCTTTTATTGAAAGAACGAGATAGCCGGGATTGATAGCATTCAAGATTTTACTAAGCCTCCAGCCTCTTCTCATCAAGAGCTTCTAACTCTGCAAGACGCAACTTAGCATTTTCTTCATCGGGGAGCCCTTCTTGAATAGCCAGTCTCAAAGAAGGTATTTGACGCTCAAGTGGCAGGACTACTTCAACTCCAAAAGCAAGTGAGTATGGGGTTACTTGTGTTGGTGTACGATAAGTTATCCTATACGCCCATAAAGCTTCTTCCATTTGCTCATGCCAGTCTCGTTTGGATTTGGAGATGACTTTCTTCAACAAGTTGCATAAAGTCTTATTGAAGGCTTTAGCTAGACCATTGGTGGCAGCATGATACATTGAAGACTTGCGCTGCTTGAAGCCAAAGAGGTCACAGATCTTATTCATCAACTTGTTATCAAATGGCTTGCCATTGTCAGTTATTATATATTGAGGGATTCCAAAGCGGTAGACGATATTCACTCGGATGAAGTTCGCAACATTTTCTTTCTTTACTTCCTTGAGAGCAACAGCTTTGGCCCATTTTGAGAAATAATATATCATAGCCAAAATGTATAAATATCCACCAGAAGACTTTGGTAGTGGACCAACAATATCCATTCCCCAAGCATTGAATGGCCAAGACGCTACAGTTGGATGTAGCACCTCTGGAGGTTGATGTATGAAATTTGCATGGAATTGGCAAGCTTTGCATCTTCTCGCATAGTCCAAGCAATCTTTCACCATCGTTGGCTAATAATATCCCATCCTTTTAATGTAAAAATGGAGCTTCGGTCCAGACTGACGTGATCCACAAACTCCCGGGTGCGCTTCTTGCAAAGCTTGAATTGCTTTTTCCTCTCCCAAACACCGTAAGAGTACTCCTTCAAATGATCTTCTGTACAGTGTGTCTTTGAAGTAAAAGAAGTGAGGTGCACAACGATGAATGTCAATCTTTCTCCTTGGATCTTCTGGAAGTATCCCATAATAAGTAATCAATAATAGGTTGTCGCCAATCTTCTTTTACAGATTCAAACACAGCAACGAGGTATTCAACCTTGTTTTCCACATCCTCATCTAACGGCGGTACTACCCATTCTTGGCGGACAGAAACTTAGGTCTGATTTGGAAGAGTTAGGGTTGAGGCTAGAGCAGCTAGGGCATCATCTTGGTTATTTTCTCTCCTTGGCAAATGTTGGAGGGTTACTCCTCCAAACCACCCCATCAACTTCTGTGCATAATCATGGTATGGTCGCAGCTCAGACTTTCTGACTTAATAGCTTCCTAAAAGCTATTTGATCACCAATTGGGAGTCACCAAAGGCTTGTAATTGTAGTTGTTTCATGTCCATTGCCATCTCGAGACCAAGTATTAAAGCTTGATATTCAGCAACATTATTAGAGCAATAATTTATTAGGATAAAAGAGTATGGGATGACCTCTTCTTGTAGAGTGACGAATACTACCCCGGCACCAGCTCCATCTCGATGTGCGACACCATCAAAGTACATCTTTCATGGGGTTCTAGCTTCAATGACCATGGCATCTTCATCAGGAAGTTCATCGCTCAGTTCTCAATCATCAGGTATCGGGTGGTCTGCTAAGAAGTTAGCCAATGCTTGTCCCTTTAGGGCCTTTTGGCAAACATACACAATCTCAAACTTTTGAAATTAAAGGTACCATCTTGTAAGTCGGTCACTAAGGACAGGTTTCGACATTACAAACTTGATGGGATTTGCCCTAGACACGAGATGAACCACATGAGCGTGAAAGTTGTGTTTCATCTTTTGAATTGAGAAGGACAATGCCAAATATAAATTTTCAATTGGAGAATACTTTAGCTCATTTGGTGTCATAATTCTGCTCAGATAGTAAAGAGAGTTTTATTTGCCTTCACTATTTTCTTGAGCCAGTAGTGCTCCAACCGACCTTTCTTATGCCGTGACGTAGAGTATCAACGGCTTCCCAGGTATGGGTGCCACAAGAACTGGAGGTTTCATTAAGTACAATTTGATACTCTCAAAGACATTACTACAAGCTTGGTCCCATTCGAAGGGAGTGTCCATCTTCATAAGATAACGAAATGGTTGACATTTTCCAGCCAGGTTTGAGATGAACCTCCTTAAATATGCTAGCCTTCCTTGAAGGCTTTTTAACTTATGAATATTCCGAGGCTCGGGCATCTTCAAAATTGAATCAATCTTAGCTTGATCAATTTCAATTCCTCGGTGTCGCACAATGAAGCCAAGAAATTTTCTGAAGTAACTCCAAAGGCACACTTCAATGGATTCATCTTAAGTTGATATCTTCGAAGTAACTCGAATACCATTCTTAGATCTTTTAAGTGGTCGTCTTTCTTTCTTGACTTCACCACTAGATCATCCACATAGCATTCAATATTTTTATGGAGCAGGCTGTCAAAGATGTTCTGCAAAGCCTTTTGATAAGTGGCGTCAGCGTTCTTCAAACCAAAAGGCATCACCTTGTAGCAATAAATACCTTTAGGCGTACAAAATGCAGTGAGTTATTCATTCTTTTAAGCCATACGAATTTGATTATAGCCGGAAGAACCATCCATGAAGGACATTGCCTCATAACCAGTGGTGGCATCAATCATTAACTTCGGTATGGGTACTGGGAAATCATCCTTAGGGCATGCATTATTGAGATCTCGAAAGTTGACACAAACTCAAATTTGACCATTCTTCTTTCGTACTGGAACAATACTTGAAATCCACGTGGGATATTTGACTTCACAAATAAAACCAGCTTTATTAAGTTTGTTACTTAACTTTCGATCAGTGGAACCAACTCTGGCCTAAAGCGTCTTTGGGCTTGCTTAACAGGATGGGCACCATTCTTGACTGCCAACTGATGGACCGTTACTTTTGGATCTAAGCTAGGAATTTCCTTATAGCTCCAGGCGAAGACATCCATATATTCCTTGAGTATGTCCATATAAGTGATTTTTCCCCTACTTCTAGAAATGCACTCAGGTAAGTTGGTCTTGGTTCTTCATCAGTTCCAAGATTAACTTCATGTTGCGATGGAGCATCTCCAGTATCTTCCTCATTTTAAGGATCATCGTCATTGATGGATATATGATAACACCAAGAGGCATTTTCTATCTCTTCATCAACCTTTATTTGAGACGAGATATCTTTCTCGTTTTGGGTCATAACATGATATGAGGAGCCAACACTCTCTTCATCTTCTTCGCGTTGCTTGGTATAAACCACAGTATGCACCTTTGTTTTTAACACCTTGTTGCATGAAACTACCAGTTCCGTCTGTTACTTCATTCTAGAAGGAATTAAACTTTGGAAATCCTTCTGGATTTTAAATGAAGAGTATTGCATCTTTCTTTGACGACTTCTTTGACGCTTGTTGTTTTTCTTCTTATTTATAGGACCCAACCTTTCGAACACAGAAGTTCTTGTGGTTGATTCTCCAAATCGATCAAATATGGAGGGTCCTTTATTAGCGGCAGTGGATTTTTCTTCTATGGTGATGTAATTACTGACTACCCTTCTTATAGAGATACGAATTGGAGGTGTCTGCGCGTATCCTAGCCCTTCACGTGCTTTCCTGGTATTACCTTCCGATGGAAGTTTGCCCAACCTTACTGGCTTATTAGGATTGTATCCAGCCTTTACAAATAGCTTGTATGCATTTTGAGCAAAGCCCTCTTTTGTACGCTTCGTAGGGAGTGCCATATCTCGTAGCAGATTTTGAGCCACAGATTCCCCAAGTGGCCTTGAGGATGGATTTATTACGTCAATCTTCCTGACAGGTAAAGTTAGACCCTTTAGCACATTATCTTGGGCATCAGGTGAGTGATCTTCCTCTTTTTTTACCTTTGGCACGTAGCGAAGAACATGAGCTGCCTTCTTCTTCATAGAAGCGATGCTTTCTTTATTCGAAGTGAAGAAAGACTTCTTGTTGATGAATTTTTTGATAGTCACCGCGACCGTCTTAAATTCAAGATCGTCACACTTGGTCTTGGTGACATCTTCAAGCCTTTTCACATCTACAATATGATTCTTTAAGTAGAATTTTACATCGGCAAAATGTGACTCAACTTCAGTGAATGGCTTATCATCGGCGAATATCGTTCTTTCCACTCCATTTTTAAGGTACTTCAATCATTGATAGAAAGAGGACGAGATAATTTTGTTCTCGTGCACCCAAGGCCTACCAAGCAATACATTGTATGAAGTTTTGGCATCGATCACATGCATCAATAGGTTTGATTGAAAATCATCCTTACTAATCCCCAACTTGATACATCTCATGGACCTTCTGCCCCCTTGGTTGAAGCCTTGGATTATTATACGACTTTCGTCCAGTTTGCTTGTAGCGATGTCAAGCTCCTTCATCGTACGAATAGACAGGATATTAACTCCAGATCCTTTATCTATCAAGATTCTATTGATATTCTTTCCTAGAATTTAACCTACCATGTATAAGGGACAGTTATGTAGGGTCTCACCAAGCATAAGATCGTTATTTGTGAATGTGATTTTTGTATCACACACATGTGCTTCTTCGCCAAGAGTTTCAACCAACCTTTTGGAAGATGAAGGAATTTCCATGGGTAGATTCTCACCCTTTGCCCCCTCTTTAGCGGTATTAAAACAAGATGCCTCAAGTTTGACTTGGGCAGTCTTTACACGAAACCAACTCGGTAAGGATTTCTCTAAAGTCACTGGACGTCGAAGTTTTTGGGGGTGAAACTCTGTCACCCTCGTCTTCTTTGGGAGTTTAACCAACTTCTGTTTCCTTAGTTTCTTCACCATTCTCCTTCTGGTTGGTTGCTCGTACGTCTTCTTTTGCAGACTCATCTTCTTGCGTCTGCATCTAGTCACTAGAGTCCAACCTTCATCATTATCTTCGTCAATCGAAGACCTATCAGGCTCTAATATCTACTCATTATGCTCTTTGATAAAAATTTTAACCGGGTCGAGTGAGCTAAAAGTGATAGATATTTGATGAGAACTGGCTGTCTCATCGTCGAAGAAGATTTTCTTCTCTTTTGCCAGTTGCATAACTTTATCTTTAAAGACAAGGCATTTTGTCCAAAGGGTGACTTATGAGCCTGTGATTTTGTAATAATTAGGGTCATTGGTCCTTTCGGCTTCGCTGGGATGCTTCATCTCTGGGAGTTCGATGAGCTTATGCTGAAGGAGTTCATCAAAAATCTCAGCGACATCAGAATCAAGGAAGGGATATTCCTTTTCTTGCATCTCCTTTAACGTTTTCTAATTTGGACATGCTCCAGAAGTCGTCTTTACACTTTACTTCTTGCTCACCTTTGTGGTGACTTTCACCGGAGACACATCAACATTCATGGATTCTTTGTTATCATTTTTGGGGACAAAATTATCCTATCTCTTGGGCTCTTGCTTATCCTTTCCCCTTCGAGGGTCATGGATAGGCGCTCCTTCCTTTCCAGCAGAAGACATGCTCAATTCCATGTCGTGAGCATGAGTAGCTAACTCTTCAAAGGATTTTGTCTTAATGCCTTGCAAGATATAGAGAAGCCCCCAGTGCATTCCTTGGATGCACATCTCTATCGTAGAAACTTCACTGAGCCTATCTTTACAGTTTAGGCTAGCATTTCTCCATCGATTGATGAAGTCAATGACTAGTTCGTCCTTTCTTTGTCGAGTATTTATGAGCTCTACCATGCTCACTGTACGCCTTGTGCTATAAAAGAAATTCAGGAACTCATGTTCCAATTGCTGCCAACTATCGATGGAGTTAGACTTGAGATCCGTATACCAATCAAAGGCGTTTCCCTTTAGGGAACGAACAAACTGTTTGACAAGATAGTCACCGTCTCGACAAAGTGTGCGATATGTTGTTTTGGGTTACCTTTGCCCTCAAATTATTAAAATTTAGGGGGTTGATAGCCAGCAGGAATTTTGAGGCTATCTATTCTTGCAGTGTAAGGCTTGGCATATGCAAGGTAAGACTTGGTGACAACATCATACTTGTCTTTAAGGGTCCCTTCAATAAATTCCCTCAATTGCCCAATTGGGATCGTTCCTTCAGCAGAAACTTGCACCTCTTTAGTCGATAGTGTTTGTTTCACAGGATTTTCTATCTCATGAACCTTTGGAGCTTTTTTTGGCATGGCTAGATTCTTCGTCTATCAAGCCTTCCACCCTATCCACTATCTTATCAATCCTAGCCTCTTGATTCTAAACATAGTTGGTCAGGCCTTCAATTGTCTTTGTCAGATTCACAAGCTGCTCCTCCACAGACGAGGCATCAGTTACCATTACTTGCATGATCACCGGAGATGTTGGAGAGTAACACAGATTATCACATAAGTTGATCTCTGAAGGACTTAGCTTATGTGGTGTAAGTGGAGATGACGCATTTGTTGAACAACCATCGCTCTTAGCTCTAGAGTATTTGAAACCGAAATGCTCAAGTAGAGATAGAGTCTTTTTCAGTGATTCGGCCACACTGTTTCCTCCTTCTGAAGCACTTGCATTGGACTTCGTTCCTTTCGGGGTTGAAGGTCCAAAAACTGAAGCTGGAGCGGACGATACTGGATGTGTTTATTGTCCTAGCAAGCCTGCCTTGCTTCTTGTGACAGCTCCTAGGCTTCCGAAAGTAACACCAATGATGCTTTCTACTTCAGCAAAGAACTTTGAATCTGCAGCCTTAGAAGCAGTTGATTGAGAATTGACCTTCTTGAAAGTCATTTCGTTGTTTTCAAACTTTGAAGTATGAAAAGTTGAGATGGGAGGTAGAGATTTTCCCACTGGGCGTGCCAGAATTTGTTGGACAATAAAATTTCGAGTGCGAAAAATAAATAATTCAAGACAAAAAAATATTGCAACAATGAATTTTATTAATTTCAATGCTAGTGTTACAATCTCTATGAATCCTCTGATTCGCCTTTTCAAATATAAATTCAAGGGCTTGAAGCTTAATCTTTAATTTGAACTTGATTTGTTGGACTTGAGGGACTTGATCTTGACCTATATTTGAATTCAAGGGCTTTTGAGCTTGTTCTTGAATATTGCGGTCTAGATCTTGAATCTTGATGAACTTGATTTGAATGTCCGAGCTTTTTAGAGAAATTATGGCGTTTGATCCACGAGCTTTCTCTTGCTACTTGTTAGAATTCTGGGAGTCTGGGGGTCTTCTTTCTGAATTATGAGCCCCTATTTATAGTTGTAGGAAAGGAAGAGTCATGATGAATATGGACTTCTTTTGACCAATCAGATTTAAGTGATGTGGCGCCTTTTATGAGCTTTTATTTCATGGGTCTGTTGCATCAGTTTGACATGTGGCATGGTCCTATTGGCTCCTTCACTTGACTTGGCATGCCACGTCATTTGACACGCGGCGCTTATTTAGGCCTCTAGAATATGACAATATCTTGGGCTTAGTAAAGTGGGCTCATCATTTGTAGCCCAAATTAATTGACTAACCCAATAAATATTGGGTCTTATTTAAATCCATACTTATTTGGACTTAAATAATTAATTTAATTATATTAATCCGCAATATTTATTTGGGACTAATATATTTTGAATTTAATATAATTCGAATTTTGTACTGATTTAAATTTAATAAAATTGCATCTCCCACAATAATACTTTATATATTTATGGGTATAAATATAAATTAGCTGTAAAACAATGTCTTAAATAAGGATGAAAATTAAATAAGGGATAAAAATAATGATGAGAGAGAAAAAGAGATATATATTAATTAGGATAGCATTAAATTTGAAATTATAATTATCTTATTCCTTAAAACTGCTATATACGTAATATTAAAAAAGTAATGTTATAAGGAGAGTTTTATGTAAAAATTTAAAAGATTGAGGTTATATGTAATAATAATAAAAGTTGGAATTGGAGTTGCAAAATTGTGAAAACAACAAAAACCTGTTTTTCCTTTTCAGAAAATTTTTCCGGAATTATTTTCCGAATTTCCATGACCAAACACCACAATTTCCAACTCCAGAAAAATTTTCCCAAACAAAGGAAAAAATTTCCATGGCCAAAATGGCCCTAAACTATGTGAAGAAAAAGGGCACTAATAATTATTCTTTCATATTTAGAAATTAAAAAAAAATAGAAAGAATTAATAGTAGTGCTAAGAAGGGAGGAAGAATTATTGAAGATTAGGGGCAAGCTAAGATCTAAGTTGGGGTCCATAAGAATATTGGATTTAAATATAGAAAGCTATAGCTTTATTTGCTTTGCCATAAATGTGACACTTTCATGCATTCATGTTCCTTGGAGGTGGATTTTTAATTTTGAGAAGTCTTTGAGAACACAGAATGGAGGTAACATTTACAGTTGAGATAATTGGACTTGTTTTGTTAAAATAGGGTAAAAAGAGATGATGACCCTTAACCTAACACCCATATATTGGGCTCCACCTTTTTTTTTTTTTTTTGACTAAGAGGTCCATTGTATAGTTGGCTGTGGGCTCCTCTCTTTACTTTTTCCTCTTTTTGTCTCTATTTATTTGAATTTCAGTTGGCTTATGTTTGCTTCTATTTCCATAACTACTTTAATTGGATCCTTATTCAACAGTAGAAAAGGTTTAGACATAAAAAGAGTATTAACTTATAAGAAATGAACTCTTCCTATTTAGTTTTTACCAATCATGTCAAAAAGAAAATTCTATGGTCAATGAATCCTAACTTAAACGATAAGGCTGTAATGTTATTGTTAGGCATCGAAATAGGATAGAACGTGTCCAAATTGTATGACTAGCGTATATCAAATTTCTGATTCGAGTCCAATATTACCTAAGTAGTTTAACTTAAATATAATCCTCCTCCGTTAAAGTTCTCACGTTACATTGATATTTTGATTAGATGAACATCGCGTGGCACGTTACCTTATCATCCCTATTTTCTCTCTTCGCTTCATCTTCCACCGCTAGCACCTCCTCTCGCTCCATAACCACCATTGTCGAGTGATAATTATTATCCTTTATTTGTTAAAAGATACTCTGAGTTTCACATACTGAGAAAATGTGATATAGATTACCTCTTACAAGTTGCAACATATTAAAAGTACAATAATAGGCAACAACAACAACAACAAACCCGGTGTATTCCCACATGGTGAGGTTTGGGGAGGATCAGATGTACGCAGTCCATACCTTTAACTCTAAAGAAGTAGAAAGGTTGTTTCCGATAGACTCCCGGCTCAAGACACAAAATACTATACAAATACATAGTAAAGCATGAAACAAGATGGCATAACATAAATACGACACCCACAAATAATAAAAAATAGAAAAAAGTAAATAAATTCGTAATAAATCATGAAACAAAGTATCAAATTCTCTTTAATTAACAATAATATATCAACTTTGAGTTTGTTGCTTAGATGCCATCAGCGTGTCCTTACTCCTTTACTTAAATTCAGGGAGGCCAAAGCCACTTAAAAAACACAATAAAGTTGGAAGGAGAAAAAGACAAGGAACATCAGCTGTTTTTATAATTGTAATAGTAAAAGTTAGTTCTTGATATGATGATGAACTAAATAAATCAATCATAGGATCTTATTGGAGCTTAATTTATTATTTTAATAGTAAAAGTTATTGGAGCTTAGTCCATTCAAAGTTGTCTCCATTTTCTACAATACTCATCTTATAATAAATGGACTATAAGGGGTTCATATCTTTTCTAAATATCATTTAAGGGGGTAATTTAAATTTTCTTCGATGAAAAATATATTATATATAATAAATTAAAATTTTATTTT
>NC_061112.1:145073613-145083141 GCF_002878395.1 Capsicum annuum | reverse complement strand
TTAGGGCCAGTTTGGGTCGCTAGTGTAGGGAACTACTTGGTGGGGGTATTATTCCTGTTATGATTCCGTGTTCCATGTTTTATTACGAATCTGTGTGATTTTCCTCTGTTTTCCTCTGTTTTATATTACTTATGGGTGCCGTATTTATGTTATGTAATCTGCTTCTGTGCTTTACTATGTGTTTGTGTGGTATCTCGTGCCTTGAGCCGGGGGTCTATCGGAAACAGTCTTTCTACTTCATCAGAGGTAGAGGTATGGACTGCGTACATCTTACCCCCCAGACCCTACTAGGTGGGAATACACTGGGTTTATTGTTGTTGTAGATAATGCGAGTGTAAAGTTATTTAATATGAGCAAATTAAATTATTTTCTCCCTTTTAACTGGCTACTTTATGTAACTGTCATTATAACGTTAATGCTTCTGCTTCACTTCACTTTCTAAATTGCTTTTAACTTTTCCACTTTGCCTAATTGTGCATTTATGGAGATTAAGCAAAGAGTGGACCCATTAATTTGTTTCATACAGTTTAATCATGTGATATATATTGGAAGACACCTGTTGTACCGATTGTGACTTTAATTTAATTCCCAGCCCATGCAAATATATATAATACTTCTCTACGCGAAAAATGTATGTTTGGTATTATGTCAATTTTTCTGATACAAAAATTATCTGATACCAATAATACTGACAGTTATTATGGCGACCAGTTGTTTATTTTAAAAACAAACAAACAGAAAAGTTCATTATATATGTGCACTCCCTGAATCAAAGAAGAAAAGATTAATTGCACTTGATCAAGAAGAATGGTATCAGGTGGATGAAAGTCCCCATTGGTGGTTTAAAGATGGATGATATCTCTATATATAATTTTAGATAATTTTCAATTTTTGATATTAAATTAGATTTAAGTTTTATGATAGGGTGCATGGATCTGATACATACCGTTTACGATACGGATTTGGCAGAAAACCACGATAACAACATATTCAGTATATTTTTATCAAGTGGGATCTGGGGAAGATAAGTGTACATAGTTCATACCACTATCTCAGAGGTAAGATAGAGAGTTTGTTTTCGATAGACACCCGGCTCAAGGTAAGACAATTTAGACAAGGAACAGCAAAAGAATAAAATAAAATACAAATCACTATATCCAATAATATCATCTACAAGATACAACAAACGGTACAATATTTTGAAATGATACTAGTACTATACATAGCTACTAGGGGTGTTCATGGGTCGGTTTGGGTCGGTTATTGGTCAAAACCATAACCAAACCGACTTAGTCAGTTTTTAAATTTCTAAAACCAAATCAAACCAAACAAAAAAATAACCATCGGTTTGGTTCTTGTCGGTTTAGTTCAGTTTGGTTTATTTTCGGTTTATAACTTTAGCTAATGATAAAAGTTGAAAATTAAAAAAAAATCCAATCTAACATATGAGAAGTTAACCGAGTATTGTATCTCAACCTTGAAACTAAGATGTCAATTGAGTGCAGAGGCGGAGCCGACCCTCTTTAGGGGGTTCGTCCGAACACCTTTCGACCGAAAAATATATTATTTATACATGATTAAAATTATTTTTTATGTGGTTATAGTAGGTGTTGAACCCCCTTCGACTTAGTTTTCTTTGAATATTAAACCCCCTTACTTGAAATCCTGGCTCCGTCTCTGATTGAGTGTTATACTTCAGCAAAGTTATGTACAACACCATATGAATGCTTCTAAAAAAATATTTTAAAACTATATTTAACAGAATAATATAATAAACCTCCCAAAATGTGAGCACATGAACTTCTTGCTCAACAAGATTCAAAAAGAAAGTTAAAATTAATGATTGATAGTCAAATGAATCTCAGTTATAAATTTTAATATACAACAAGATATTTTTCACAATTAGTATCATTTGTCATTTAAAATGCGAAATTCACTTAGAATCTCATAAGGTACTATCAACTAGATGAAGAAATGACTTAATGCGTACGACTAAAGTTAAATCATGGTTAAAATATAAAATATAATAAATATTTATATTGTATTTATGAATAATACATAAATAATTATAATATATATATCGGTTCGGTTTGGTTATTTTTTCGGTTATTTTAGAGTAAAACCAAACCAAACCAAATTACTATCGGTTTTTTAAAATTCAATACCAAACCAAACCAAACCTAATCAAGTATCGGTTTTTTTAATCGGTTTGGTTTGAATTGCGGTTCGATTTGGTTAATAACCAAACCATGAACACCCCTGATAGCTACTAATATGGATAACAAAATCCTACCTACTAGCACTGATGCACTCGCTCTTACTATCTTTCTACCCTAATCCGCCTCCTCCATGTCTTCCCATTTAGGGTCATGTCCTCGGTGAGGTGAAGCTGCTCCATGTCATGTATAATCACCTCCCTCCAATATTTCTTGATCTGCCTCTACCCGTCCCGAACTCATCCCTAGCCAACCTCTCACACCTCTGCCCCGATAGAAAACCAATTTAATAAATATTATTTTAGTCTATTTCACGCTCATTAAGATAAATAATTCCTTCGTGTCATAATACAGTCGCAAAGTACAATCAGATAGTACTAAACGTCGATGAACAACTTAAAAAATAATACTATTACCCCTTAATCGATCCGTACAACCTATTAATCCCTTACCCTAATACGTAACCTCCACACCCTCCAATCAAAATAGTGTTCTCAATAAACTAAAATGATATCATATCCTATCTAATCGCCTTTTTCTAATACTTTTTGGATTCATAAAAAGATATCATACCTTATGTTCAGTGGCGAATGTACATGTATTCCAAGGGGTTCATCCGAACTCCCTTCGTTGAAAAATTATATTATTTTTACATGGTAAAATTTTTTTATTTATGTATAAATAATAGAGGATTAACCCCCTTCGACTAGTCCGTATATGTACTACTGAACCCCCTCACTGAAAATCTTGGATCCGCCCCTGCGTTATATGAACGGTTTGATTCATGCCAGTTATGTAGCTATTTTGTTCATTCGAAAAAATAAAAATAAAAGCTTCATTGCTCATGCCGATATCTTGGTTCATAAAAAAGGTATCATTCCTTAAAAATAAGCGGACAGGCTAGCATGAATAAATATGAATATAGCTGGCTAGAAAATTAATGGGATTAAGTAACATATAATTATTTTATAATATTCTATTTATAATAATATAGATTGAGAATGACTGATCATCATTTATAATTTGGTTAAGTTGATAGCGCACCTATACCTATACGTTCCTTTCTCTCATACTACTAATTATTAATCATTCCCTACTGGGAGTTAATCCCCTAATTAATATACTGCTACTCTATTACGAAAAATAATTATACGACAAATTAAATCTAATCACAAAATACGAATCCACTTGCATAGAGACGCGCTTTTGGTATCACTATTTCTTTCCAATTCTAGAAGGCAGTGATGGAGACACTTATCGTTTGCTTAGTAAGATAAAATGAGATATCTCATAATTAAAATTGAGGTATATTTTATGTAAATAAACCTATAAATTTGTCTAAATAAAATAAATTAATTTAAAAATTATAATATATTTGACGTAGTCCACGAATCAAATGATCTCTTAAAATGATAATTTAAAAAATATAGAAACAAACCAATTCTAAATTAATTTAAAAATTATAATTTTAAATAATGCAGTAGTCCACGAATCAAATGATCTCTTAAAAAATGAAAATGAAAATGAAAATAAAAATAAGAGAGAGATTAGTTATAAATAAAATACATAAAAGAAAGAAGAAAAGGGGAGGAAAAAGATACAGGCATAAGGCAACCCACCAAGTTGCCCATTGGACTGCATTATTTTAAACCAAAAAGGTTTTGCAGAGAAAAAAGTGCTGTTCAAATTCCGAACTTTCTTTTTCATTAATTTGCATGAGCAGCGAAGCTTTATTGTTGGGGAGGCGCGGGGAGGGGGGGGGGGGGGGGGGGAAAAAAAAAGCTGTATAAATTTTAAATAATTTTATATCGAGAGATAAAAGATGCTAGTAAGGAGTGTAATACTTCTATTTCATAAATCGATACGAGCAATAAGTTTGATTCTTTCGATTTATTGATAAACATTGATTTTACTATTTGTGATATTTGATTTAACATATTGATCTTTAATTAATTGAAATATGTACTTGACTTTTTATCTGTAAATAATTATAAATTTATCGTAATTGCTACTACTTGTTTTATTACTTAATTATTCATTTGTTACGTTTAGTTTGTTTCTTAAGTTCATATTAGTTCGAAGAATGGTGTAAATACAACATATTTTTATATAAAATTATTAAAGTTTAGTTTTTATTAAAATAAAGTTAAATGTGTATTTACAAGAATTGCAAGAATTAAATAATCTTTTATTAATATTTGAGAGATAAAAAAAATCTATTATCCTTGCAAATTGAGAAAGAGTGCAAATTTATTTTCCGAGGCGATTGATATACAATACTTAAAAAAGAGTGAACAAGAGGAGTGCTTATTATATCAAGTCTAAACAATTTTTGCCTTATGGACCAGTGAGTCTAACTCTAGTGTTTGAGCATGCCTACCATCATTTGATAGGTTATGAATCATGAAAAAAGTAAAATTAAATATTGTTTTTTTCGTTTGAATTTATTTATCACATTTATTAAAAAAAAAAGATAATTGATACATCAACTTTATCCTATTATCCCTATTAATTGATGTTTGATAATAAGTATTGAAAAATGATTTGAAGAATAAATAATTAATATTAAGAATAAAATACGAAAGAAAAAGAATTCAAATCAAATTAGGAAAATAATTATAAGTAAAATCAAGAGGAGAGTAAGTAAGATAAAACTAAACAAAAGAAAAACAAATATGCACGTGGTCCTCAATATTTGCAACATGTGTTCCGTGTCCACACCTCTAAACTGCCGTCCAAAGTCCAAACGGACACGCTTTAATCTTGGTTTATTTATGCACGTGCTCTTTAATATTCCCTTTTTTTTCTTTTACTATGTTAATCAATCACCCTACTCCACCAGAGTTTTAGAATTTCTCCTAATACCAATTATAGGGATCACTGATTGAGGAAATTTTTTTTATCGATATACATTAAAGTAATGATGTGGCAGTGGCACACAAAAATTATTATTTTAATTTTTGTAATTAATCAGTTTTTTAGTTCTTCTTTTATAGGTACTAATAAGTTACATTCACTAGGTAAAATTGTTGTATGTCAAAAAACGTGCATAAAATGGATTGTTTGAGATCCAACTCTTTTACCCTGTTTATGATTAAGGGTGAGATTAAGTTGAATGTGAGGTGTAAGGGCACATTATCTTTTCAGTGCTAAATATGCCTTTTGACCCTTATTTAAGTTAAGAAAAAAACATCATTTCCACCTGATACAAGAAAAGTCTAAGCTATACCTAAATTATATAAGTGACCTGTTACACACTTTAACTATATAAAAGTGATATTATTATCTCCCCGCGACCCCATTCTAAGACGCGTGTGTTACACTTATTTTAGGCGCGTTCAGCCTATTAAATAACAGAAGTAAACGGCTAAAAACATTAAGGGGAAAACCATCATTTCCACCCCAAACTATAGTCGAAAAGTCGAATCCACACATAAACTATATAAGTGACCTATTACACACCTTAACTATAAAAAAGTGATACATTTTACTGACGTGGCAGCGCGTGTAAAACACTACGCCACATGCAAGTGGTGGTAGCCTGACAGGGTGTAAATAATTTCATTTTTTTATAGTTTAGGTGTGTAATAGGTCACTAGTATAGTATAGATGTGACTTCGATTTTTCGGGTATAGTTTGGGGTGGAAACGATATCTTTTGACCCTTATTTAAGTTATTGCTAGTCTTTTGAAGCATTTAAATTTTAGCCTAAAGAGCAACTATAGATGATATATACGCACCCAGTGTATACACCAAATTAATATTTTTTTACCTATACGCACCCGGTGTATACACCAAACTAATATTTTTTACCATGGTTATGTAATTAAATTAAGTAAAATACATGTTAATTAATTATGGTTAAGTAACATGAACTTTAAATTTAAACACATGGTGTGCATATACTGACTTGATGTATATACCGGTTGCATGTAAGTTTTTTCCACTATAGACTAAATCAGAGCTGCATTTTCTTTTCCTTCCTCCTCGATGACTCTATCTCAGGTCATCCCAGTCAATTATGTTAAACTACAGAACTATTTAAATATCTTTAAGTTTAAGATCAAGCGTTGGGAAATGCTAATCAGACAAACTATGGCATCGAAAATTAGACATCTTAAAAATCGAGCTGCTCTTCAACTAATTTTGGCATAATCAGGTGTTATAAATGTCAATAACAAGACTTGATGCCACAATAATAGCATGTAACTATTATAATTTTATTTAAAACATATGAATAACCAATTTGATTGGTCGTTGTATGCACTGTGTATGTCGCCTTCTAAAAAAGTATATTGCGATTCACTAAAAAAGTGACTGCTTTGCCGTCCACAAAGCTTACCTTAATGAACTATTAAAAGATAACATTGGTGAAACTAATATTGGGTATTTCAAATGTATTCACATAAGCTTATGTTTGAAGTTTGAACTGCACCACGTGATCAATTTCAAATATTTAGATTTGGTAATTTTGACTTTTAGACCCAAAACCTTAAACTTCACTCTTTCGAGTTTGAAGTTAATTTTTAAATGGCTAAGCATCATATGTTTTGTTCATTTTTTGGCTACTACTTAAACAACGTTTGTGAAGCGGCTATCATACACCGATGCACTAGTCCTACAATAGTTTCTCAAGTAATTTCGAGCGAAAGAGATATCGAAATATTCATCAAATCATAAGTTACTATATTAGGAAGAAATGTTATGATTTTCTTGAAAAGATGTAAACAGCAAAAACAAAACCAAATATATGAACAAAAATCAATTTGTTAAACTTTTTTCACCCTAAAATTTTGAAAAACTGCACAAACAAATTAGTAAAGTATATATATAACTAAAGAATTAGACTCCCCATTGCAATCAAAGGCAATAGTAATATTTTAGCACATTGCAACCAAAAGGGTTGGTATTTATGTTATTTACTAGTTTGACCTTACGTGCCTCGCACATGTAACATTCGATTATTTAAAGTTAAATGATTTTATCTATTACGGAGATTTTTAATGAAGTATAAAACGTTCAAATCACTTCCCAAAGATCCTTCAAACTTTAATAGAATAAAGTAAACATAAACATATATTTTAGTGTAAGTACATATATATTTTACATAAGTTTAAGTGATTGACGGATTATCACTTTTGTGTTTGTCATGCAGTGGACAGACGCATCAATTTGAACCATAATTGTGGTACAATTATTTTTTCCTATACTTAAAATCTTTTCTCATTTTTTAAAATCAAATCTTTACAAAATCATTGATTACATTCTTATTATGTAAAACTTTTAAAATTTTGGTACTTGTTAAACTTCTCTTATCTAACATGTTTATATTTATTTTTAAAATTTTCAAATCTTCTTATAATCAAATTGAATTTATTCAGAATTCTTAAACTAATAGAAAAAAAATATTAGTTATCATTAAACAGAAACTACAACAAAAGAATATGATAATTGAGATATTAGAACAATATGATTAAAACAAATATTCATATAGAAATTTCTCAAAATCCTTACGAACACTCATTTAGAACACAAACCTAAAATTGATAAAACTATTATAGGCCGCATCGAAATAGTAGCTATAAGAATATTTGTGCCACCAATACACGAAAATATATATAAACATAAATTAAATAAAAATTCTCAAATATCATTTAAAAGTTTTTTTTTTTTGGAAGCTATTAAAAAGTTACGTGAAATAATAGAACAATTTATAGAAGTACATGGCTTGATCCTTTTCTAAATTGATTGTATTTGTTACATTTTTGAGTATAATTTAAATACCAAAATAAAACAAGTAGAAGCAAAGGTCAAGTACAATTAGGAGTATGTTAGATTAAGCGTAATATTTCAATAGGATTTTTATATTTTCATATATTTTAGGCAAAGTTTTAATTGTTTTCATATATTTTAGGAAAAGTTTTAATTGTTTTCTTTATTTTTGAAAACATCACGTACTAAAAACAGAAAAAAAAAATTCTTTTTTTAAGTCAACCACCCTTTCTTGGGGAATAGTGATGCACCAAAATTAAAAATAAAACCAATTTCTTTTAGGAAAATAACTAATAAGAAAAGATTTTATCATAAAAATATTTAATTAATTTTTAGTTTTCAAATATTAGAGAAAAATAGTAAAAAGACAATTTTACCTAAAGGAAGGACTTTTAATGAAGGGTAAAAAGTTCAATCAACATTTCTAAGGCCCTTCACACTTTAAATATATTATAAATATAGATATAAATTGTAGATACTTATTTTTATCCCACTACTAAACGGCTCCTAATAACCTATGTTTTGATTTCTTATGGTGTACTAAAAACTAACTACTCTCTTAGTTTTAGTTTACTTAGTTTCCTTATTTAAAGTATTTGTTTCAATTATTTATTCAATTTAATGAAATTAAAAAAAAATTATTATTTCTTCTAGTACTACTTTTATTATTAAGAAATTATATAAAGTATTGCTAATTGAATTTATTTTTTTTGTGTTATGATAACATGAAACAAGAAAAATAAGGGGAACTTTCAAAAATAGCAATATTTTGTTATAAAACTCACCTTCCATAGTCATATTTTACATAATTACCATTTATAACCGCTGTATTCGATTTACGCCCCCTGTATCAATTTTACTGATACTATGTATTCATATAAAATATGAATACAGTCACGCTAAAAATGGAAGTAAATTTTTTTAAAAAAGAAAAAAAATTTCAATCACGTTTTTTCCGTTAACTGACTATCTCTTGCCTAATTAAACACGATTCTCTCAAAGGTACTTCTCCAATTTTATCAACAAATAGAGCTAAGCACCTCTCAAAAGCAATTCTTCATTTTTATGAACAAATAAAGCTAAATTCATACCTAAACAAAACACAAAATTTCAAAAACATTGATTGATCCTTCTTCTTCAAAGCAATGTATGTTGTAATGTAGTTTTTCACTGTTTTGTACTTCGAGTTTGAAACAAATACTGAGAAATTCAAAATTCTCAAAATTTTGATTGATCCTTCTTCGTCGAAACAAATATTGTATGTCGTAATGTAGTTTTCCATTGTTCTGTACTTTGAGTTTGAAACAAATATTGAGAAATTCAAAATCATCAAAATTTTCAAAACTTTGATTCATCCTTCTTTAGAACAAGTATTGTATGTCGTAATTTTATTTTTTTACTGTTCTGTACTTCGAGTTTGAAACAAATACTGAAGAATTCAAAATCATTAAAAACCCCAAAATTTTGGTTCATCCTCCTTCGAAGCAAATACAAAATGTAATGTAGTTTTATTCACTGTTATACGAGCTTGAAACAAATA
>NC_061112.1:144993376-145070613 GCF_002878395.1 Capsicum annuum | reverse complement strand
CATAATTATTTAAGATGTATTTATAATGTGATAAATAATGAATACAAATATAATGAGACAAATATTATAGAGTACCAGATGATGATCCAAACTTTTTTGTAAAAGGAGAAAAGTTCGAGCGACTAAATTTTCCGTTCCTTTGTTTCAGTACAGGTGTTGTATCATTATTCATCTAGTTGGATGTATTATGATACTTTTCACCAATTTTAAGCTTGGAAGGAGCTCATCAGGGATCTCATACTGTGATTCAGTCTCCTCAATCACTTGGTCATCACTTGTATGCATTTGATGTGGATTTTCTTCAAGAATCTAAAAACATAGAATACACTGTGTCAAATAAAAATACAAACACAATTTATCTATAAACGTTATGCACAAATATAAATGTACCTCTTTTTTCTTTGGCACCTCATTAAATTGTATGTCATCATCCGGTTCAACAACAAAATATGATGGACTAATATATGCGTCACACATTTTCTTAGATACATGAATACATAAATCTTAATACATATCATACGTATACAATTATACAATTTAAAATACAGTTATACATTGTTACCTGTTGTAGCTCAACGCTACAAGTATCACCTTGCTTTGGATTACTAGAACGGTCAGTGCCAATATGCTGAGATGACGGTTGAGAAACAACAAGTATATCTTCCACAGCTTCAACATTGTCATCCTATAAAAGATAGATAAATATGATGAACTAATATATTGCTCATATACTTCTATATTGTAAGAAAACATGAATGCAAACGTACTTGAAAAAATTAATACATTGCATATATATACAATTATTAAATTTATTAATTTGATACCCGTTGTAGTTCAACCGTAGATGAATCAAACTTATTTGAAACACTGAAACAAGAAGCATTAATATGTTGGGGTGACGATTGAGGAACAGTAGGTATGTCAGCTGCAGCTTCAACATTAGAACCCTGTAAATGAAATTTCTAATACTATTAGTGTATGGACTATATTTACATATATAGAATAATGAAAGTAAATAGTATTATAACTACTTTTTCAACAATTTTGATTAATTTGATAGCTTTCATAACACTCTTGAAGTTGTCAGTTATCAACTTACGCAGATCATCAATCTCAGCCTTCATCTTTTAACAAAAAAAAATCAAGAAGAAACTTGTGAAAAAAAAATACAGAAGATTTTTAAAAAATTAAAATTATATTTATCGATTTCTGAAAAATGACAAATTGTTTAACCAAAATGAATTCTTCATCCGACTTGCCGTTGGAAGGTACATCAGTAGGAACATTGGATGGTTTGGGTTTAGCTGAAGGCTTGACAATAGATTTTATTTTCTCTAGGATAGACGACTGCTTAGGAAGTGCCCTTTGAGGAACAGTCTTTTGAGTCACAACTTTCTTTGTCTGATATTTTGCAATAGGAGACAACGTTCTCTTCAATGCTTTTGAAACAAAAATGGGAGTGCTTGTTGTATTCCTCAAGGATGAATTGCTAGGAATGTTTGAAGATGAAGGTACTGACTTCAGTTGTTTCTGTTTCTTATGTGGTTGAGAAGATGCAGTATCAACTTTTTTCTTTCCTTTGATTTTTTCAGCTAGTGGAGCATCTTGAAAATCATTATCAGAAGAAACATCATCTGAGGTTGTATCTTCTACAACATTTACACAAGACAATTGTAAAATTGCCATTTCTCTTGAAGTAGCTATTATATTTCTGTATACATCTTGCAAATAATAGATACATTAGCGTACTATTTTGAATACATATAAATAATTCAATTCTAAATGTAATAATGTATTCATAATGTCATAGTTACCGGATTGTCAATATCAGCTAACATCCCTTCAATGAAAGCCTCAAAATGAGGACGTCTATCAGTGGTCTCCCAATTTAGTAATCTCAAAATTCTACTACCATGTTTAACAATAATTTTTGGATCAACAGTAGAGCAACACTCATAAAGCCAAACTTGCATAGCAAGTGGCATACCATGAATTCTATAGTACTGTTTCTGCACATCCATCTTTTTGAAAATAGATTTCACTAAGTCCCTAAAAGGTTTTTTACCCATGGATAATCCTTGTATTTACCATTCTCAACCAAATGAAGGTGAATTTTAGGGACAGATACACAATGCTTCTCGCCAGAAAAAATGAAGGTATTAATCAAATACAATATAGCAATCTTGACAGCATCATCATCATTATCCTCACCCCATTCTCGATTTTTAAAATATTTAATCAAAGTTGTTTTATGGTCTTTTGACCTCTAAAATACCGAAAAACAATCCAGCTAGGCTCTTTATTTTCAATCACAAAATCATCTTCATTAGCAACACAATTTAATCCTGTTATGATTGCAGATTCTCTAAGAAAAAATCAAAATGTCGATCCATTTACATATATCACCAGAGCATCTTTTGAACTTTCTTCCAACTCCAAAGACATAAAGCACCTAACTAGTTGTGCTTGAACAGAACAATCATGCATTTGCATATACACCCCAAAACAAGTCTTGGTAAACATCTGAAACTGCGTAACAAAAAGTTTTTTCTTCAAATCTGCTATTATGTTATTGTTGGAATAACAACACATATGTGGTGATTTTGAAGGAAGTTCCTCAACATAATATCGCACATTCTGAATATATAAACATATAGTAGCATATGAATATCATACAGTGAATATAAATATAAATACAGTATATGAATACAATAGAGATAAACATCATTCAGTACACATTAATGGGATAAATACACATACATAAATACATGCATACATTAGCAAATATGCATACAACAAATAACCATCATTCAATACACATTAATGGGACAAATACACATACATAAATACATGCATACAATACCAAATATGCATACAACAAATGACCATCATTCATTACACATTAATGGGACAAATACACATATATAAATATATGCATACAGTACCTCATATGCATACAACAAATAACCATCATTCAGTATGCATTAATAGGGCAAATACACATACATAAATATATGCATACAGTACCTCATATACATACAACAAATAACCATCATTCAGAACACATAATGATACCAATACACATACATAAATCATGCATACAGTACCAAATATGCATACAACAAATAACCCTCATTCAATACACATTAATAGGACAAATACGCATACATAAATACATGCATACACTACAAATAACAATCATTCAGTACAAAGTAAGAGATTGAAAAACAAAGTAAAAAATTTAAAAACAAAATACCTCTTTCACCAAATCATCATCATCATTGTTCGGAGTCGAAACATCATCTCTAACTTTTCTTTTATGCCCAATACCTCTAACTTCTTCCGAAGGCAATGCATCTTCTTCTTCGGATTGAGAAATTTCTAAGTCAAATGTTGGAACCGTACGTGCATCAGGGTCACTACGCGATATACTTCTAGTAACCATCTTCGTTGGAGTATTATCCACCATTGCTAAATCAAAATGAAGGATCTGCGCAACAAAAAAAAAAAATTAGCTATTCAAATTATAAATTAATCAAATACACACAAGTAGGGTAAAACTAACCTAAAATATGAATGTCTGTTGATAGATTATGAGGATTAATTGATTGTTACCGTAAGAATGATGTGGATTGAAGAAGAAACCGCTTCTAAGTTTGAAAATTTAGGGGTAAAGAAAGAGTGATTTGGGGGTAAAAGGAGAGTTCGAGTAAAGTAAAAAAAGTACCGTTGACTTATTGATTTAAAAATAAGCGTGTGTCAGGATCTGTAATTATCTTAAAATTTATTCACACTTCCAGCTACAAAATGTAATTATGACAAAATTAAATTTTAAGTGATAATAAAATTTTAATAGTGACTAATTTAAATAATTTTCCCCGGAGAAATATATAGTTTTGCCCTTACTTAAGATACCATTAATTGTAGTAAGAAAGCTCCTAGACCCTTCTGTATCACACGATCTGCGTGAACTCAATCCATATCTATCTCTATTTACTAAACGACAAAACTGTTGGAATAAAGATTTGCAAATTTTTCCCAAAATTACTCTGTTAACCTCGACTTTATCACCATATTTAGATAAGAATGTGAGGTTAGATATGTTAATTTAGTACTAGTGCAACTATAATATAACAATGAAGATTCCATTTCTCCACTGCTGCTGCTACAGAGGATGCAAGGCGCACGTGTGTCTCCTTTTACCAGGTCTGCCACACGTGATAAAGTTCCTACTTTCCACATGAGTGTAACGGTTTTTAATAAACGGGTCAGGGAAAAAAACCGGTTTAAGGGAAGTTACGGCTTAGTGGCCACGTGGCATGTGGTAACGGTTACGAAAGTACGAAGTCCCATACGGAGTAGTAGACTACTTTTTGTTTTTGTTGGTTTGCGACACGCTACTTTTCTGTTTTTCATTTATACTCCCCAGAAAGTTGTTTGTCGCCTATTGGCCCCTGATTTAGAAAGACTAATTTCAACTTTTTTTATTTTTTTATTTTTTAGTAAAACTATTTAATCCCTTCATTTCAATTTGTTCTTCTCATTTTAGTTTGGTATTTGACTATAAGGTGGTAAATAAAAGTTTTTAAAGTAAATTCTATGATTTTAAACTAAAAAAATGTAAATAAAAATCGATAATTATTTTTCTACTTATTTATTTTAAAAAATAAGAAGAGTTTTATTACTTTCTTCTCATTCTTTCCTTGGTATTATTTATCAATGATTTGGAATAGTTGAGTTTATAAATATGATAAGAGTACGCGTTGTGATTTAACTTCCAACTAGTAACGAAAGTTTGAGAATAACAAGTAAAGGTAAAAGAATAGTAAATAATTAATGCAACCAACAAACAAGCTAAGATTAGAGAACATATCTGAAGCACGACCTGGAGCATATGATCAGATTTCACCAACTACGAGTCGGCTTCGATCGAAATATCAGATTACGTTAAGCAACTAGTAAAGTAAAACAAAAATAATAGAGAAAACTTGGAGACAAATCTAAAAGAATTTTATTGCTTGTAGACAGAGATGAGAAATTAGAAACTTTTTTACGATAGAGAAAGGTATTTATTTAGATTATGCAAGGTCTATGATTAATAAGAGTGTCACCAGAATCCTATAATACTGTGGTCAATGATCAAATACCACTTGCTGAGGGACTGTTGGGGGCTGCCAACATGATATTCCATGTCTAGCACAGATCTGTCGAGGACTGTCTGCGCTTTCTGAGAGCTATGATATGTTGTTTCCCTATCTCTCCTTTCGCGGGCAGTCGTTATTGTTGGTAGCCTTTCGTTGCCCTCTCGTTGTGTTCGTAAAGATATGACTCAACTCAACCTCAAAGCTATTTTTGGGACTTTCATCCACTTCAACACCCCCTTTAATCTCAAGGCTCAATTGACGCATGGATCGGGAGCCTATCGGGAATAAATCTGACTATGTTATTATATAAAAATATGACGCCTATTCTAACTCAACCCAAAAGCTAGCTCATGAAATACTAATCTAATTAGTTTAATAAAATAATTTCAAATTATTAAAATTTAGAATTTCAAACATCACTAATTTAATTAGATTAATAAAATACTTCTCGAATTGAAGTTTTCTTAAAGGTTGCAAGGATAAAGTAATTCAACGGAAGAAATATTTTTACTAATTTTTTTTATTTTTTTTATTTGTCAAAATAGCTCTTTAATGATTTAGTAAATATATAAAACTCAAATAAGAATCAAATTTTAGAAAAATTAACATCTTCTTAATATTGTTAAATAAGTATCATTTATTTTGAAATAGAGGAATATTACTTTAAGCAGAGAACAAAAATATAAATGCGGGTACTTGTTCTAGATATATATTGAAATATGTTTTGGTATTTGGAGGAGACGACATTAGTGAAAGCAATGAGAATGGTGATCCAAAAAGATAAGGTTATAGTTAAGGAATGAATTGATTGGCTACCCGATAGGGGGCCTTATGCCTATCCAATTAGTACTACCATATTGCTTCTAACTAATTTGAAATGTTAGTAAGTCCAATGTTTTGCTTCTCTGGAATCTGGTACTCCAGTTGGATTTTGGGAAACATTTTCCAACTCCGTGGAGATTTCAGCATCTTTATTGTTTTATTTTTATTTTTTTTCTAATTTTGAAATTTGTACTAGGTTATAAAAAATTTAAATCCTATTTTTGGATTCTAATTTTGAAAAGCTGTTCAAAAGATGCTTCTTTACTCTATAGTCTTAAATTTCAAATGATGTTTCTTGCTTTTCTTTGCAAAAAGTGTACAAAAAGCATTCATCCTTAATTCCAATTATATAGATTTCAAATATAAATATTTATAGCCAATTGCTGCTAAATGTTTATGGATTATTATTAGCAAGCAAATCTTTGTAAAATGGGTGTGGAGAGAAAAAAAGAATGTCCACCGGATCTAATAAGACCTTCAAAGGTAGGTTAACATGTGGAACTATTTAAATTAGATTAAAAAAACATGATCGTATAAGAAATATAAGATGGAAGAGCTAATATCGAATAGCTAAGAAATTGAGATGAGCCTTGTTGTGGTACCATAACATCAAAATGGGCTAATGAGTCAAATTCAACAACAAAAATCAAGTGAAGATTGTTCAAGATCATTTAATCTAAAAATACAATTAATTCCATGCCAACATGTGTAGTTGACTCAAAATGACAATGTACATGACTGAGTTGAATATCCATCTAAAACAACATGTATGTTGTTTGCGTGATAAACAAAATCTTGAAACCAACCACCATCTGTTTGTCACTTGCAGTTGTTAGAATGGGTAAAAGTCTTACATTGGTTGGAGAATGGACTAGTGGTTTGTTTATATGGATTTGGGTAATCCTCACCTCTTGAGTTAGATTTTGAGGTTGAGTTAGGCTCAAAGTTTATTTCTTGACATGGTATCAGAGGCAAGTTCATTCCATGTCAAGAAATAGACCTTGGACCTAACTTAACCTCAAAAGTTAGCTCTACAAGTAAGGATTACCCAAACCCATATAAGCAAACCACTGATCCATTGCCCAATTAATGTGCGACTTTTACCCACTCTAACAGTCAGTTGATTCTGTGAAATCAGAAATGAAGTGATGCAGTGGACACGTATTGGGTTACCTGCTGTAGAGATCAAACAAGTGCTAGAAGTTGTAAAGAAAAGGCATTGGAGAAAGTTTGTGAAGGAAATTGTTTCTGCTCTAATAAGTGGAATGATGTATTATGCTTGACGTGTCAGAAATTGAAGATTGTTCAAGAAAATTAATATTAGTCCCAGCACTACTATTGCAAGGATTAAAGATGAAGTGGTGGCCAGTATAGATATCTTAAAAATTTTCATTAAAGATTATGTGTTTAGTGTTTCTAGATTTTGAGGCCTAATACTTGCCACATGTGGTGGAAGGAAGGGTGCTCTTAGTTTGTAATTATGGATCTTTCTTGTTGGTTCAACGGTATTCCCTTGTTTACCAAAAAAAAGTAAATAAATTGTATGAAGGCTTAACAATGAATTTTAATAGGCCTTATTTTGATATAAGCTAAATTAAAAAGACCAACGTTAGATAACTAAATTAACAAATTAATTCAAGTGGTTAGAAATAATCCTTCTTCAAATGTTGTAAAACTCAATGTTGCAAAAAAGTTGCTAGATTTATATACACTATATTATACTATTATTTCTAAAAATAAATAACAACCGACTAGCAAGTAATTGAAGAGAATTTAGTTGGAGAAAAAGAAGAAGAGTACAACCCAACAGCCATGCCAAACAGCTGGGCATTAGGTAGTAGGTACGACGTACCAGAGTAACAGAAACGGATACGCATATCTTTTCCATTTATTATTTTCTCCCTGCCCCCCCATCTACCTTTTTAAAATTTTATCACTCACTAATACTAATATTCTTCTTCTTCTTCTTTATTCAATATTTTAATATACCCATATTCACACTAAAATCTAGGGGGGCTCTATTATGGAGATTTTTTATTTTTAGAGTAAAATAAATAAAGTGGATGAGAAGGGAAGGTCCGTAGGAAAGTGACTAATGTGTGTGTTTTAGGGATGTGTGTAGGAGAGCGTGGGTTACCTGATCCGTACAGGTAAGCTTTATGCGGAAAGCACGGTTTCATGCTCTTCTTTAAAGCAACCATTTTTTAGTACTATTTGTTTTTCATCATTAAAAATTATTATGACGAGATTCATTTTTAATACTACGAGCTTTTTCATGTAAATTTCAAATTATTATCACAAGTTATTAATTTGAAGCTGTGATTTTCTTTAATTTGAAATTTTGTTAAAAAAGATTTGAAATCAAACATAACTATAGAAAATATAAAAACTATTATATTTTTCCTCAAACTTTTGTATGATATTACTAGATTAGATGATCAACCCCATCCAAATAAATAATTAACAAACTTTTCCTTAATCTTTGTAGGATTTTTTTTTTAATTACCTGTCGTCCTTGCTAAAAATAAATATTCTCTTCGTGTTATTTTAGTTGGCCTAAAACTATTTGTTTCATTTTGATTGACGCACTCTCGAAATCAAGAGAATTTCTTATCATTAAATGAATATATAAAGTGAATATATTAAAATTTTTATTTTTAAAACATAATTAATAAGATTAATTTTATAAAATAAACTCCTAATAAAGATTTTTTTTTTCAAAATACCTAGTCAATAAAATCAATTAGTCTGAAACAGAGAGTACTTATCATTTCACAAAATTAATACACAGTTAGTTATTTATTTTCATTTTTATACTTTATTATAAATATAAAAAAATATTAATATAATAAAAAATAAATTAAATAAAATGACTAATAAATAAGTATAATTTTAAATTAATTTTTAGTTAATAATTTCTTATGTAATGTGCAACTCTTAAAAAATGACAAGCCGGTAGGAAGCTAGGGAGTACAACTTTGAAATATTACCCATTAATAGAATGAAAACATTTTAAGTAGAAAAATACATATTACAAATCCAATATATTCTCGCAAAGTGAGGTATGAGAAGGATAAAATGTACTCAGTCCATACCACTACCTCCGAAGAGGTAGAGAGGCTATTTGCGATAGATCCCCGACTCAAGATAGAAAAATACATATTATATTTTAAAATAATTGAATTATTGAAATATGACACATATCTTAAAAAAAAAAAAAGATAAAGATATAAATTAATAATTTTTTTTTTGTATTTTTGTCCTTTTTAAATTTCAAAACATTAATAATAATCATTGAAACTCATCCTTGAAAATTTAAGTGATGAAAGATAAAATTAAAATAAAATTTTAATATTTATCTTTAATAATGAATAACTCAATTATTTTAAATACTAAAAAATATTTTAACAGTGGAGTACTAATTTATTTCTCGATAGATGAATCAATCGAAAATAAAATACTTCCTCCGTCCAATTTTATTCGTCTCAAATTGGCTAAGTTGATGTCCCATTTTACTTATCAAAATAAGATAAACTTTTCTTTTCATGTTTTATCCTTTACATTAATTATCTTTTCTTTAAATGAAAATGTAAACATAATTTAATAGGGATACTTTGGTAAACTAGCCATATTATTTATTATTATTTTTAATTATTATGTCATCTTAATTTGGGACAAGTAAAATAAGACGGAGGGAGAGTACTTATGAACTTAATTTTAAATGAAGGTGAGGCGGTGACCGATTGACGGGTTATAGGAGGTCATTGTTGTGATAAGCGTTGGGAACTTTGGACTTGAGGCCGCTGGAGTTGCGCAATTAAAAAGGATGGGAGTGTATATAGAAGAAAGTTGGAGGGCTTAAACAATAATATAAATATTATAAATAAAGAAGACAGGCTGGACTGACAGGATTGTAGTAATGATTCTCCTTCCGATTCGGCGACCGATTTTGTCGTTTACTGCCACCTCATCACGTCCGTGCGGCCGTTTCATTTTCAGGGGGTTACACAAAATTTTTTAAATTTAACAAAAATAGAAAAAAAGAGTGGGTAGATAAATATCCCATCCCCAATAAAAATAACAATTAGAAAAATAAATATATAATATAAAGTTGTTATTATATGCTGTCCAGGCTGTAAACTGCAGCTTCTTCTGCTTTGCTTGCTTTCAGTCAAAGCTGATGGCCTCTTTCTTTGTCCTTTCAATCATCTTCTCAACCGTTACCCTAATCTCCTCTCTCTTTCTTCCACTCACCCCCATACTTATTAAATAGTACTATTATTATATTATATTAAATTAAATTAAACTGTGACTCATGATTTCAGTTACAACTCACTTACTTTATATTTTTTTCTTCAATAAATAAAAGTTCGTAAATCTACACAATTTTCATCCTTCTTTAACTGTTTTTTACAGTTAAAAATAATTCATCTTGCGGAGTTAGATTAATGTAATAAGTAGGTTTTAACTTCTTTAATACTCCCTTCGTCTCATATTGAGATGATACATTAATTAAGAAAAATAATTAATAACATGATTAGTTTATCATAATATTAAATGATGTTTACATTTTAATTTAAACAAAAAAATAATTAATATAAAGGGTAAAACATGAAAAAAAATTTATCTATTCTTGATTAATGAGAAAATATAAGTAAAATGAGAAATAAAATTAAAAAATTTAAGACGAATAATTTGAGAAGAAGAAAGAAGCTACTTGCATACATATACAATCATTCAATGTTTTCCTCCTATTACTACTTTTGAGGTAACTATAACCATGGTAGTCAATTTGTTGGTATATATCTTGATTAATTAAAGCAATTGCTACATATTCAGATGTTATAATATGATCATAAATTTAAGTCATGAAGAGGATCTCTAGCAAATATACAAAATTTGTATACAATAAAGTCTCATGATCACTCCATTTTTAAAACTCCACCCGTAACGATAATTTTAATAAGCCAGTGACACATTTGCTTCTCATTTTTCCTGCAGTCACACCCAAATTACCATGTAACAACTTCTGAATACGTTACATTTCTAACTTTTGTTTTTTTCCATCAGAACCAAACAAATCTCCTTTAAGTATACGTAGGTGAGTGGGAAACAGGCAAAGTAAAATGCCCCCTTCCCCCGTCAGAAAAAAAAAAAAAAAAAACAGAAAAGAAGAGTAATGCACACGCAGCTTATTTAAAAAGAGGAAAAACAGTCTCCCTAAAACTGAAAACAGGTGCCTATACCACTCCATCTGTTATTGTGTTAATCAGTGTGTGCCTATCTTAATGACGCGTGTCCCTTTTACAGCTGTATTCCATCTCCCTTTTATTCAACCGCTTTCCCTTTTTTAAAAAAATTTAAAAAATAATAACAATCGGTGCCCATAACGCTTACAACTCCTCTTCACTCACCGGCTAAACCGGTCATCCCTTTTCGCCTTTATATTTACCTTCTTCTCCTTCCTCCATAAATAAATCTCCTTCCCCTCACATTTCCTCTCTAAAAAAAAAAAAAACACTCGAAATTTTCCAAAATGGCTAATACTAGTAACAGTTCAAAGAGAGATATGGATCGGGTTAAAGGTCCATGGAGCCCCGAAGAAGATGAGCTATTACAACAGCTTGTTCAGAAACACGGGCCGAGAAATTGGTCTTTGATTAGCAAATCGATTCCGGGTCGATCCGGTAAATCTTGCCGGTTACGATGGTGTAATCAGTTATCTCCTCAAGTTGAACATCGGGCTTTTACACCGGAAGAAGATGAGACTATTATTCGGGCTCATGCCCGATTTGGTAACAAATGGGCTACCATAGCCCGATTACTTAACGGGCGAACCGATAACGCAATAAAGAATCACTGGAATTCTACGTTGAAGAGGAAGTGTTGTTCGTTGAGTGCTGATGAAGGTAAAGAACTTGCTGATCAGATTTTTGAAAATCATCAACCGCCGTTGAAGAGATCCGTTAGTGCTGGATCCGCTATGCCGGTTTCGGGTTTTCATTTCAGTCCGGGTAGTCCGTCGGGTTCGGATAGTGATTCGAGTCTTCATGTTACTTCGTCGTCTCAATCTCATGTGTTTAAGCCTGTTGCTAAAACTGGTGGAATTTTTCCGCCGCCGTCGATTGATATCTCATCTCCATCAATTGATCCTCCAACTTCTCTTAGCCTTTCGCTTCCCGGTGCTGACTTGGCTGAGTTATCATCTCGTTCGGCCGAGTCGACTCAGTCGAAAAATCCGTTTCAACTGTCGCTGCCTCCACCGGTGCAGGTTCCACCACCACCGCCGCCTCCACCTCCACCACCGCAGCCTCAGCCAGTGACGGCGGTGCCGTTCGAACAGCAAGACAAGATATTTGTGCCTTTTAGCCAGGAGTTGTTGAGGGTGATGCAGGAGATGATAAAGACTGAAGTGAGGAACTACATGATGGGAATTGAACAGAAGCAGCAGCATCCGCAGCAGCAACATTATCAACAACAGCAGCAATTTCAGCAGCAAACTCATCAATTGCCAAGTGGTTTAGGACTTGGCTTATGTATGCAACAAGCTTCTGATGGATACAGGGATAGGGCTGCTAATCGCATGGGAATAAGCAAATTTGATTAGAGTTAGAGAAGAAAGAAACCACCTTTGTTTCGTTCTCTCGTTGTTTATTAGGACAAATGTTCCAACTGTGGAATTGTCGAAAGAAGAAATAGTTTTCGGTGGAGTGTTGTACAGGGCGAGGGGGAGAGAGTATAAGTTCTTGATGGGCAGAAATGCAAATGCTGGAACAAATAAGAAAAAAAATACCAAAAAATTTAAAAAAAGAAACGTTTTGTTAAATTTTTATTCAGGCAGATTTAGAAGAACAAGAAAATACTAGTTAAAAGTAAATTTATGTTTTGAGAAGACTTATCGCTGAGGAAAGGAAGAAAGGGAGAGAATTTGAATGAAGTAAAGTTATCAACTTTATTATTTTCACAAGTAATTTATGTTTTCCCTAATTCAAATTTGTGGTTGATGAGTAAATGCCTGAAATCTTTTAATCCATTTAAATGCCGTGGACATTAGCTTAAAATAACAAGAGGAGGGTAGGATTAGGAGTATATGCACTTAGATTTAGCTAAACTCGAATGTACCCTGATCAACAAAAAGAAAAGATCACCCAAAGTTGGAAGTTCAGATCGAGATAAAACATATTTGCCGCATAAAGATTAGTTCCCTGTTAACTGTGAACTCATGAAAAAACCGTTTTAGATTCCGTGTAAATTGTAAACACATGAAAAAACCCGTTCAACTGCATAATCACAACTGAAATTGAACGTTTGCACGTTTGACCAAACTCTACTGAGATAAAGGGATAAGACCAGAAATTTAATTTTAGGAGACTTGTATTTATGTGGTACAAATCTAGAAATATCATCATTAATGGTAGCTCCCTAACTTCCTGCATTAAAATAAGATGCCTCGCCGGTTACTTTTACCGACCACTTTTTTACAGCCTAAACATGATGGAAAGTTAGAAACATAGACAAAAGAATATACATATGATGGAATTGACAATCTAGTTGACGACAATATATACATCTTTGCATCCAAGGGTAAATAATCATCACAAGTGTGCAGCCTGAATGGTGCTAGGTAGTGTGCCATGCCTCAAAAACATAATCAGAGAACGGAATCTGTCGATGATTTGTGAAATATCCTCTCTCCATGACCATGTTGGAGGGTTTAGGGCACGAACGGAATTGAGACAAACAAGAAGTGTGCCACCCTCATGCAAGAGCACCTGCAATGTTGACATACACGCTCACATGAATTAACTATGATAGCACCTGGAGCTAGGGAGAAACGGTTTCTCATTTTCCATAGTTGCACCACGGAAGACTGCAATGCATAACTATTCTTTTCTCAACAGGAAATTTTCACCTAACAGCAGCAAAATGGACGGGTATGCCGATTGATTGAAACAAAACAACAACATTCCCAGTATATTTACACAAAGTGGAGTCCGGAAAGGGTAAGGTGTACGCAGTCCGTACCACTACCTCAAATGTGAGGTCTTAGAGTCTGTTTCTCGGCTCAAGACAAAAACATTCTAGAGGACCTAATATAAGAACAAGAAACAAATAGGTAGAAACAAACAACAGATAATAACAAAAATAAGCCTACGACAAAGTAGTACTACACTCACCTATCCTAAACAAACAACATAACCAAAACTCCAAAACCAAGATACTACAAGCAGGCACAACTACAACAATTGATTGAAACAAGATGGATAAATTTAAGGTGAGAAATATCTGGAAGAGTCGTACCGTCAACCAGAGTGGGAGGAACCCCATAACTGATGTAAGAGATGCCAAAATAATGCTACCCAACGCAAGTGCCACGTTTTGCTTGATCTATAAGATAAGGGTCGAGTATCAGTTGCAAATAAAAAGACACATGTTGATTACAGAGAAGGAAAAGGAAAAGAAAATACCAAGGATGTTGTTTGGCGAGATTTCGCAACACAAAATGGGACACCAGAAATATTGTCTTGTAACAACAGTACGTCTGCAACAGCTATGGCAGCGGCACTAGCTCGCTCAGCCAGCACAATCCCAACAGTAGCTGCAGCGAGTGCCGGGGCATCATTGATGCCGTCACCTACCATTATAAGGCCTCCTGCTCAAAAATATAGCAAGTGGTTATCTAGCATAGCAAGGGCACATGTATTATTGTCAGAAGTTTTCTATTAGAACACTACAGTCATTCCATGACACGAGAGCCAATAAAAAAAGAAGAGGTAAATTTACTGCATGAACTTCAGGGTAGCACCTTGTATTTGGGAGAAAACTGGAAATCTAACCAGGGTAACACCTTTTCACTCTTATAGTAGTTGATGTTACATACTGAAAGGAGAAAACATAAAAACCTATCCATCTGGATTGTCAAAAGTATAGGAAATGTACACAAGCTGTACGGCACAAAAAGAGGCAAGTGCTACCTCATTGCATAGAACTACCAGCGATACAGATATTATTAACTAGTCATAGGACAATTATTAACTCTAACGAAGCATTCAGACAGAGTTTCCCAATCTATGTTTTAAATTAATCTGATGACTTTTTAAGTTACCAGTTTCAAAAAAGAAAAAAATTAATCTGATGACCTCACACGAGTAGTTTTTCGTTGTTTTTGATAAGTTGTCACGATGCATGTGTACCAAGATTCGAGTTAAATGTGAACATGAACTAGTTACGTGAGAGAACATGCAGTTCACAAATGACTTTTCTGTAGAATTTAGAAATTTAAATGGGTCTCAAAAAACATGGAACGAGGACCTCTTGTTGCCAGCTTTTGCGACTCACCGGTATCCCTTGAGATGCTTGTAACATGATAAAGTTTATCCTCCGGTTTTAGGCTGCAGTTCACTTCTTTGATGCCCACTGCTTTAGCAACTCTACTTGCACTTGCCTCATGGTCACCAGTTAACATTATGACACGAAGTTTAGCTTGATTCTGCAATGTCTGCACAACGTCTAAAACTCCAGGTCGAGGCTTATCCTCAAAGTGAAAGAGAGTTACCTGGTACCAAGACTAGATCAGCAAAATGGTCTGTGCACTAGGCACTGAGAAACAAGCAAGTCGACTGGGTTCTAAATTAATAAATTGTACGAATCCAAGACAAGTACAAAGTTTGAACCAAAGTAACTGGGTTCGACTGAACCCGTAACCAACACACTGGCTCTGCAGGTTATCCACTCAACTGAGGCGGATCTTTGGGTGCTTCATGGAGTCACTCTCTCTTTTGGCTCCACTAGACTAACGGGATATTGTAGGAATTTACTGCTTCAAACACTTTCTTCATATGATCATTAAAATGGGCAATCACATTCACTCCGGAAAGTGCACAAAAATGGAAAGCAGGTTCATGTATACTTTATATAGCATGCATGATTAATACAAGCAAGAAAATTCTTCACTCTAACAAGAAGTGTCTTAATAGTTTTTCCAATTCAATTTTAAATGCATTATTGAGTTACAGCTGTTCAGTTTTTATCTTCCAAGAGTTCTTCATTCCAAGGTTAGTTTGATAACTTGTTCCTCTAAATTTCAGGGTGTCATTTGAGAGAAATTTGGAGTTCAACTATCTCTTGATTCTCAAGGGTGAAACTATGGCATTAAAGTAGCTTTGAGACCTATTAAAATTTGAATCGAGATATCTGGCTGCAAAGTAATTCTTGATCAGGTCTATGTTGGCTATTTAAAGCCCTCCTATGCTTGAGAAAATTATTGAAAGCTACTGAAAGTCATTTCAATTCATTGAGAGCCATTATAACCCTCTTTTTGCTGCCCATCTTTTTTGAAAAAACAAACATTAAGCGTATATAGAAATGTAAATTTATGAAATTTGAATTAATTGACATTGATTTCAGTTCAACAATTTGAAATTTTAATGTCAAAAGGTCGAGTGGGAGATGTTCTTGAGGTCTACAGTGTGAAAGATTTTAAAACTGTGATCAGATGAGAGGACAGAGGACTGAAGCATTTTGTAGCTCAAAGGACATGAGAAGAGGAATAAGATCTTTCTTGATTGTCCACTGTGAGCATTAGCTGGTTTTGGATGAGGTTCAGGCTCAAGATCAGAATAACAAACCAACTACTAACGCTTCACAGAAAATAGCAAGCCCAGAATCATGGGGTGGGATAGAAGGACCAGGGATACAGTCAAAGATCTCTGAAATTCCATTTTGTGATTCTCGGTATTGGGGGAGAGACGAGTGTGCTGGAATAAGTTCCTGCCTTTGATAACGTCCAAAATCTTGGATCTGGATTATAGCAAAATTATCAAATGTTAGGTAACATGAAAAAAGCTATCTGTTGAATTTGGTATTTAATTGGTCTTTTTGCCCTATTGTACATCTCTCAGCCACTTCTCTACCCCGACCCTCAAGCCGGTGTTTTGATTAATACTGCTGTAATTGTTGCTATAAACGCCTTTCCACAAGCTTTAGTCCAAACTATTGTTCCAGCGATATAAATGGATAAGCTAATTGAGTATTCACCATTATAAGCTACAAAATCACAACCCAACAAAAAATACATGGGTCAACCAAGCTGTACTTTTAAAATCAACATGCTAAGGATCACTTTGATTCTCACAAATGAGTGGTAATATCAAAACATTCTATAATGTTATGAAGTATGAGTAGCTTATTGCATCCAATTGAAAGAAACTGGAAAACTTGAAACCCTCAGTCATAAAAGCAAATGTAGATTTATGAATTCTTAATACGCATTAGGAACAACTGACCTTTCCATTATTAACAGAGAGAGCAGCACGGACAAAATCAACTCCATGAGATGACGTGCTTACTGCCTCCTTAACTCTTCTTGATTCATCTTCAGAGTGGCAAAGTGATGTGATGTATTCCACAGAACCAAGAAAAGCTTTCCATGGCTTACCGCCTCCTAGTCCTGGCTACAAAACAGACACAATAAAAAATTAAGTTTTAAGTTGAATTAACTAATAGCAAATTCAAGATAATAAAGCTGGTCGCAGAGAAAAAGAAAAGAGTGTGATGCTCTCAAACAAAATTGCAGACAACATTAGTATCAATAGGCCCAAGTGGGGTTCATCTATGTTGATTGTACAAAATTCCGAACAATTAATGGAACAGAAAAATATTGAATGGAGAAAATTAGAATTAATAGTGAACTGATACGAAAAAGAATACCTCAAAGCTTGATAATGTTGCAGATATGCCTCTACCAGGTAAATTCTCAAAACTTTCAACTGAAACTGAAGGAAGGTCTTTGCCTGTGCTATGATCTACAACAGCTCTGCTTGAACGAAGAAGCAACAAAGAGTAGGCATTAAGAGGTCTAAGGGGGTTTAGGGACAGTACATAATAGTAATATTAGAAAGGGGTAGACGAGCATTAAAAATTCATATATAGAGACATATCAAATAAATAAATAGATAAAATGAGATCACAAACAAATAAATAAATAGATATCTAGAGGATTATCATGCATAACACCTTCCAATTGGGTGAGTTGTACCCCTCTCCATTGCAGCTGCAACAGCAAGTGCTTCTTTCTCACAACTGGGAATACAACAAGAAGCAAATTCTTTTCCAACACTCCTAGCATGTCCATGTATCGGTTCAATTGCTTTGCACATGAACTCCCCAGTTGTCAGTGTACCAGTTTTGTCAAATGCAATACTATGGCATGAAGCCAAGGCATCAAGCACCTGTCCACCTTTTAGCAATATGCCCTAGAAAGAAAATTCACCACATCACAACCGATGAACAGAAATGGCTGAGCCTGGAACAACATATGATATTATCGCTCTGCTTAGATTCTGGTAATAACATTTCTAATAGTGAAAATATGAATTGAATTATACAAGTTAACAGAATAAGAACAATATTTAGAAACAATTCTGCTCAAAACTGACAGTACCATTTATAATAGTAACAGGATGTGTACAGCTCAAACATACTGCAAGACTATGATGAGTTATTATACAAGTTTAATATTATTAGGAAATATTGAAAAAAAAAAAGACCGGTGACAACGATTTGACACCACAAGGATAATAAGTAGAATGTATTCCAATTTGAAAAGCTACCCTTTTTGCGCAGGCACTGATGGCAGTTGCGTAAGCCAATGGTGCTACAGCTAATGCACAAGGTGATGCAGCCACCATGAGGCCCAATGCTCGGTAAATTGATCCTCTGCAAGCTGAAAAAAAGAAGAAGAAATGAAAACACCAGGTAACCAACCAGTGCAGATTTAATAGAGAATATGATGAAATGGATACAGCAGTACAGAACCATACCGCTTTTCACTTGCATTATAAATAACAAAAACAAATTCTACTTGATAATGGGTAAACAGTTATGCAGATGTCTCAGATATCCATGTCCAAGCCAAGAGTGCACACAAAGTTCAATAACAGTTGTATAACCCATTTAACACCTAAAAACATATGTATTAAAATCCCTTCTTCTTGATTGGAAGGTCTGCATAGTAATGCAAGAAAGACTGATGCGGATAGCAACAAATAAACACAAATAAAAAGGTATATGCTCAAAACAAGGCTCCTAAAAGTACCTGAAGTACTAAAGAAAGGCCACTTGAAAAGGAATGGACCAAGAAAAGCCACTGATAGAGATAATAACACAACTGCTTTGCTGTACTGCTCGCCAAATTTATCAAGCCATCTTTGGAGTTTTGGTTTACTTAGCTGAGCTTCTTCTGTCAGCTGCACAATTCTACTGAGCATGGACTCTTTCCATGTCTTCTTTGCCTATAGAAAAAACTGAAGGTCACAGAAGACTTAAACAGACCAATTAAAAGGATGATTTTTAAATAACAATGCTTTAGTTCAAAACCCCTTAATTAAACTGTTAAACATTGTTTTTCACATAGGACCTTAACTTTGAGGTACCAGCTTCATAGTATGACTTTGAAGTCGCTCTTGGCTAAGTTCAAACTTTTAAGACTCAAAAATCCTATGGTTTTAAATAATAGTCGCTGGTTGATCTAGGGACTTTAGAATGACATCAATTTGGATTTCCAAGTCTAGGAGTTCTAGAATCTATTTAATCAAGGAAGTTGCTTAATGGATACAACAACAACATGCCCAGTGTATTCCCACATAGTGGGGTCTGGGGAGGGTAGAGTGTACGCAGACCATACCACTACCACAGGTGAAGTAGCGAGGGTGTTTCCGATAGACCCCCGGCATAGAACCGATAACAATATAACAAATACAAAAGATAAGTACATATAAACTAGTACGGTATGCAAAATAATACTACAGCCACAAGATAATACTACAACCACAAGATAATATTAAGAACTATCTAACCGAAATCATAGACATCACACAACACCACGAACAAGAAACTACAGAAACAAAAGAACGCTCACTTACTGTTACCGATGCACTCCCACCCCCTAAACCTCTACCCTAATCCGCGTCCTCCACACCTTCCTATCAAGGGTCATGTCCTCCGTATGCTGTAACTGCTTAATGGATAATCAATATTTAAAGTCACTTATCCGTTAAACTTTATATCATAATGCATCATAATTCCTTGTAGCACCAATGTTTGGCCACTTCATAGCTTGTACTCAAGCTTCTCTTAGGATAGATGGGAAGAAATGGATGTCCAGAATACAAGTTCATCAAGGACATGTCACCACCTTCATTATGGAATCTCTCCGAGCGAAGATACCTGGCATCATGTTTAATCTGAATACTTCACAACTAAAATTAACCCTAAATATTGCAAAATAAGTTATTAGAAGTAGAATCCCGGCGCTACCTCTCTTACATTATCTTGCAATGATAGTTCCAAAACAAACATGTTCTCACCCACATAATCAAACAATTTTCAAGGCCTGTTTTTTAGTTATGCTTCGTAGCATAAGGTATTACCAACGAAACTGCTATTTTCATTGACAAGCTAACAAAATTTTTCTATCAAAATGAGCATAAGCAACTCAGAAATTAAATAACAAGGCAAACTAGTTTCTATATCACAAGCACTAGATAAAGGACTCTTCTTATTCTTCTCTCTCTCTCTCTTTTGTTTTTGGGATAAATCATTCTGATAGTTGACACAAGATTATGCATAGACCATGGAGCAGAATGTAAATGTAAAATAAGGACTTGATACTAAAAGGTTATCCACAATAGAGTCAATGAATAAACGCAAGGAAATTTCTTAATCTAAAGTAAACTATAGAATTTTCTGAACTGGGAAATTCAAAGAAACACAAATCCTCCTCTTCCCCCAAAGAAAAGGATAAAAGAAGATATATTTGTCTTCTTTTTAATTCCATCTTGGCTGCAACCTGACAATTTTATTAACTTGTTTCACCTTAAATCAATTGAATGCAATCCAAATAATCAAACATTGAAGGCCATACCTTCACTATCAACATACCGTCCAGGTTTCGTGCACCTCCTGGAATACTGTCCCCCTCTTTCTTATCCAAAGGTTTGACTTCTCCCGTCAAATGTTCAATAGTAATTGTTGATCTACCGCGGGAGACTTCACAATCCACTGGTACTGACTGATCAAAGCAGCAGGAAGAGTTAGACGCGTGTAGAAGCTCACCATAATAAAAAGGTTGGAGCACAAAATATAGTAATTTACAAGTAAAAATATAGATTATGGGAACTAAATACAAGTGTAGGAACAAAATTTGATCATGGAAAAAAACATAATTAACTTTTTTCATGAATCAGAATAGAATGAATGCTTCAAAACGGCAGAATATATATATATATATATATATATATATATATATATCAACCCAAGAAATCTAGAGGTACAAATATTTTAACAGGCCAAAAATTATCTAAGGGAGCGGTCTTTCCCTGCTAAGAGTCAGTATGAGAAAAAACAAAGTAAGTAATCATCTCCTCCATGTTTGATGTAATGATAACCTAGATGTTGCAATCTCTGAGTTCAACAGGTGCTATTCCTTAGATTCTTATAATTCCAGCTACCAAATCATTCTTATTGATGTTAAATTTGAGAACAAAGTAAATTCTGTACCACCTTTCAAGGTCTAATTACTATATGTCTTGTATAGATGATTGGGTGACTATAATAGGAGAACCATGTTTTATTGTATGATATCTGTGTTTTAGTATGCTGCTCGTATACGGGGATTTCCCTAACATCAATAAAAGTATTTCCCTTATCACAAAAAATTATTGGTATGTCTTGTACTGCTAATCATAAAAGTCGTAAGAGTCGTAAGTACGCAGACATATACAGAACTTAGAACCCTACATAAGACACTTAACTCGCTGCTATTTAATCTGTCACTTCGTCAGCCCAAGTAGAAGGTGCAAGCTTATACAAACAACCTATGATCTAATTTTCGAAGGAGTAATTGCACAGATGTGAAGAACATAATGTCTAATGCAAAATATCACATTTAATCCAAAAGAAAGAGACAGATGACATAGAAAAGTTTTTAATGCAACTAACCAAAACCAAATGCGGATACAGACCTCACCAGCTTTAACCAATATAAATGACCCAACTTCCAGGTCACTCACGGGAACTTCAGTATACTGACAGTCTGAGAAACTACGCAAAGTTTGATTGTCGAAGTGCAGCACAAGGGCAAATTCTGGATGGTTTTCTTTTAGTTCCTTCACATCTCCCTTGGAGCGACTAGTGAAGTACTCTTCAGCTGCACGAACAAATATGCATTAGAGAAAATAGTTCCAAGTCCTCCAAAGGACATTCCCAAACTTTTTACTTACCTATATGAGCCAAATTGAACATTGTAAGAAGCAAGCCACCTTCCAATATGTTCCCCATAAAAACTGATGCAAAAGCTGCCAGAGCCATCAGTACATGAATATTGATTTTACCACCAGTAATGTCCATCAATGCATCAAGTGATGCTGAGACCTGACAATAACGTGAAGCTTTAAACACAGCACTTTCCGAAGGAATTATAACGTTTCATCGTAGGAGAATACACAGTAACTGTAATTTTTTTTACATATGCATTTACACAGTTTGATATCCACAACATTATACAACACCATTGAAGCGAGATCCTGAGGACTTAAAAGATCCTAAGTTCATTGTTCTCAATTGAAGGGTACTTGACACCTTATAATCAGTACGAATAATGTAATTCAAATCTATAGTCTAAAATTTGTGACTAAACAGATTAGACTTATGAATGTATCACAACTCCCCCACAAAGTGGCATCTGGGAAGGGTAGAGTGTGCACAGACCTTGTCCCTATCGAAGTAGAGAGGCTTTTTCCAATAGAACCTCGTTTCAAGGAAAGATCATCCAAAGCAGAAGAAGTACCAAATGCACAAGAAATAGGAGATAGTAAAAGAAACAACAGAGTACTCCAACAAACTAATATGATAGTTGATTACAAGCAACAACAAAAATAACAGAAATCGAAGGACAAGAAACTACTGCAGCAATATTACAACTACTAGTATGGATGGATAACAAGATAACACACTACTACCTGCTAACCTTCTAGCCTAATCTGCGCTCTACAACCTCCTATCTCAGTATAATGACTGGAAAACCATTGCTTGTACTTTAGTGGTCCATGAACATCCTCAACAACGCATTTTATTCAAGTAACTCCATAGTCAAAACAGTATCCCAAAGTTTGTATTATAAACTACGACAGTATAAGAGAAAATACTCAACAAATTAAACAATTTCATTGTACATAATGCAAAATAACGAACAGCGAAAGAGAAAAAGCGTAAATACCCCAACGAGAGGAAAGGCAATGAGAGCGAAAACACGCTGAAGAGGCAGTACGGCAGGCTTCGGGCAAAAGTAAGGGCAAACAGCAGCAGCAATAAACAAAGCGGCAGAGCAACAACAAAGCTCTAAATTCTCCCTCAAGTAATTTGCCGACTGAGTCCATTTAATCGCATTTGCGAACTTGAGAAATACCTGCTGAAACTTCGTGAGCTGAACATCACCTTCATCATGATGACCATGATGATGATGATGATGATCATGGTCATGATGGTGATTGTGATTATGTGAACAGCTGCAAGCAGACAAGTGGGTCGGTCTACGGAATTGATCGGAGCTCCGAATGGAAATTGGAGATTTAGGTTTGAACGAAGAGAAGAATGCATTCCGATTTACTTTAAGTTTTCTTTTGGATTTGTGGAAGGAAGAATTGACCCCTGTAAAGGAAGCAGAAAGACGAAGAGCTTCCATTTTTGCTCAATACAGTTTCTGTTTTTTTCTCCTTTTTCTCTCTCTAAATAATAATGGGGGAGGAGTGTGGCTATTGTTGAATCATCTAACAAACACTATGTGCTCATTTTGAAATTGGGGTTTTATGGTCTACTCATCGTTCTATACTTGTCAAAAGTTTGTGCTTTGAGGGATTTGTTTGATAATTTTGGGGTGGATGAGCACGTTTTTGTCTATTCCACAGAAGTGTGTGGACATATTTTGTAAAAAGTACAATTGTTACTGTAATTCTCAAGTTTTACAGTAGCTAGAGTTGAGTATGGTACTGTCCCTTTTTTTTTTAGTGTACAGTACTAATTAAGAAAGTATGCAAATTTGAAATTATACTACGTTTTATTACAAGCGCTGCTGCCTCAATAAGCTAAAACTTAAATTTGTCTCGACATAAATCCACAACAAGCATTCTTAAATAGAAGTCCAAAATTATCTTTCAAGTCTTTACTGTGTTGGATTGATTCACCGACCTCCGCGGCTCCACCTACCTTTAAGGTCCTGGGAAAACAAAATTAAAATATGCTTTTCACGTTATAAAGTTGACCTTCTAGTGTCACATCCATATAATCCCCCTTTTTACCAGTGAGCTATTTCCTTTTAAAGGAAAAATAACATAAACACATATTTTATGGTCAATTACCTTCCCAATCTTTAGTCAAGATCACACTATACACTCAATCTTTAAAAGTGATTTATTACCCTTAAACTTCTTTTTACCACATTTATTACCCCTAATTACTGACGTATCAACATAAACCAAGTAATAACAGATCGGTGCATTCCACGCGCCTAAACCCATGCCAATATTCTTCATTTCTAAACAAAACAAAAAACTCTTTCATCCTTTCATTTTAATCTTCTCTCTCCTCTTTCGTCTCTCTAACCTTTTCATTTTCCTCTCTACTCTCTCTCTTATCTCTAAACCAAGATTTATCTCTTTTTTTTAAAAGATTTTTGTTCTGATCTAAACTTTTGATTGTGACTTTTCAAGCAATCATCTTATTGTTGTTATAAGTTTGTGTCTTTTGTTTCATATAAGGCAAGTTTCTTTTTCAATTTTTGTTCACATTTGATTCAAAATTGGGTAAAAAATAAAAGTTTCAAAATTACCTTTTTACTATCTTTGAATTCTTGAAAAAACTTTAGTTTGAAAAAAACAATAAGTTTTGGTGACACCCTTTATGTAGATTTTGGATTCTTGAAAAAACCGTAGTTTGAAAAAGACAATTAGTTTTGGTGACACCCTTTATGCAGATTTTGGATTCTTGAAAAGGTTAAATCTTTTTCTTATTTTGAGATTCTGAAGGTGTTGTATTCTTTAATCATTAGACTAGTTAGATATATTGGCAGTAGATCTTAAAAGAGTTTGGAATATTCTTGATCCTGAAATAGAACCAGTAAGATTTGGTGGAGAAACCACCATTCATCGACACTACAGTTGTCGCAGGTGGTAGGAACGACGAGGGAGACGGTGGAGAAATTTATTATCATTTTTGAATTTTAACAAAGAATTTTATTTTCAAAATGTCATAATTTTATATACAAATTGAAGAATCATAATTCAAGAGTTAAGGAGGAATTCTGAAATTTCATGGTGAATCCGGTAGTGGTGACGGCGGTGGGATGATGGAAAATAATGAACAATACCGAAATTGAAATTTTCAACGATCTTGAAGTCGAAAATAATAAATAACATCGAATTTGAAATTTTTTGACAACCTTGAAGTGGGAAACAATGACCATATTAATTATTAAATTTTCGACGATCTTAAATCCAGAAACAACGAACAATATTAAATTCAAAATTTTCAACGACCTTGAAGTCGAGAACAATGAATAATACCGAATTAAAAATTTTTGATGGCTTTAAAGTTAGAAACAGTAGAGAATTTTAAAATTTTCGACGACCTTGAAGTCAAAAATAATGAACAATACCCATTTTAAAATTTACGACGACTTTGAAGTCGGAAATAATGGAAAATATCGATTTTAAAATTTTCGATGATCTTGGATAAGTAGAAGTAAAACGGGAAGGTTAAGTGTTTTACACTTGCTTTATAATGGCTAAAAAGTCTCATCGAAGAGGATGAGTTTAGACTGTTGGGACACACACTTTAATAAAGTGGAGAAATTAGAAATTCTTAATTAGAAAGAGAAGAGAGAATTGAATAATATATAATGTAATGTAATATTTATTATATTATTAAAAATAATGACGTGACAATTAAAAAATAAAAAATTTAAAGTGAAAAGAGTCAACTGACGCACCCATGGACAGTGTAGTCACGTTCATTGGCACGTCAGCAACTAGGGGGTAATAAATTGGGTGAAAAAATTTTAGGGGGTAATAGGTCTCCTTTAAAGATTGAGTGTGTAGTTGGGATTTTGACTAAAGGTTGGGAGGTAATAGACCATTTTCTCTTTAACTTATCATATTTATGTAAATTTTCATTCTTATAAAATAATTATAAAAATTTCAACTAATTATGTATCTTTATTGAATGTATCGGGAACTAATTATGCATTTCGACATATTCAAAATAAAAAAAATATACCAGAAGCTAATTATGTAACTTTACAAAGGAAAAATTATATCTTCGATGAATGTAATATGTATCTCGACAGACCCAAAATTGAAAAAAAAATATATGAGGAGCTAATTATGTATTTTTACAAAGGAAAAAATATATTTTCATTGAATGTATGGAAAGTTAATTATGTATCTCAAGACCCAAAATCAGAATTTTGAGTAATTATATAAAATGTCAAAATTTTCTGTAATTAAACTCCAAATTATCGAGATTTATGTTGTTGGTAACATTCCCTGCATCTCCAAGTCATAGCTATTGTTATATCCCCTTTCCAACAATTTCATATCGTGGACGAGCTATAGCTAAATGAATCGATACTACTTTTTAGCAAAGTATATCTTAAAGATACCTTCTACTCCTATCAACTGTTGGCTATAAATGTTCGCGTATGGGGTTTTTGCAGCACAAATTGAATTTCGAATAAGAACTAAGTATTTGATGTGAGGAAAAGGAAAAAGAGATGAAATTTAGGTACAAGTACTTAAAGGACGAGACCTAATGTAAAGGAACAATAAGTGGGTCCAAATGCAACGAATTGATTATGTCATTAGGACCACCAACCATATTCTCCAGTATTTAAAGAAGTGAGTTTAAAATGTAATATTTGAAGGAAAATAAATTAAAATTTAGTATTTGGAAATTGAAATGACATTTTAATTGTTGAATTTTTTAATGTGGTTTGGAGTGAAAAATATGAAAACATGCAGTTGGAGTTTTTCAAATTCCAGAAATTTGTAAAAATTCTACATCCAAACACGATTCTGGAAAAAAGAGAAAATTCCATGGCCCTAAATCTTTGCCAGAGGAGTTCCTCCCTTCAATGGAGATGAAAATAGAATACAATAAGTGTGCTTGGTATGAAGGAAAGTATTTTCTGCAAACATTTTCCTTCATACCAAACACACCCTAAGACGGATCCTCGCACAACAAACGGAACATCACATAATAATTTAACAGCTCTACATAACAGCAAAATGATTCCAGTGTGACACTGGTAGTGTCCTTAAAAGAGTATCATATGCAGTCAATAGAGTCAAGTTAATGAGTCCAATCTGAGTATAAAATAACAACAAACACCTTCCAGTACATTGGCAGCTGCAAATTGTAACTGAAGTTTCGCAATCATCTACAGTTTTTTATGACACTAAACTCTACAGGTGCATGCAATTCAACAACAATAAGTACACTATTTTACAGGCAGAACTCTCCTCTCTAAAGCTGATCACCTGACTATATAAGCTGAAATTGAATGGTTCTCTAGGAAAGAAAAAACTGATATACTGTTACAGACCACAACATACAACAACAGAGAGTTCGCCTATAACTGACATGTAAGCATACTGGCATGTTCAAGAAATACTGACAATGCTTCTGATGCGAAACAATCTGGCTATGGCTAAATTGGTGGACTGGTCAGCTATCTTTATCCGTACCACTTCCTTCAGAGGCTTTAGGACCATCATAAGCAGATAGGAAGAAAGTACCCTGGTTTTTCTGTAAAAACCTGCAATCACGCACGCACAAAGTAAAGGCTCATTCGCAAAATAATACATCAACATAATAGCTGTTTCCTGTATCCAAGTCGTTCTAGAAACACCAAATCTCTGCTAGAAAAAAAGAACAATGAAATTCTTTAACGTTGCTGTTGAATTGATTCCTACAGAAAGGCAGAAACCATATGGTTATCTTTTATTCCTTTCACTTTTCATCATTTACAATACACCCTTCCGTTCCTTTTTCTCTTTAGATAAGATATGGTAAACTGACACCCCCACCCCACTCCACCCCCCTTTTTCTGGTAAGGTAAACTGAAAAACCCCATTGGGGTGCGGCTCTGTTATGGCCCCTAGTTCTGGATCGAGTTGCTGGACGATTAACTTGGAAGTCAGACCTAACGTTATGGTCTAAGCCCTTGTTTTTGTTTCGTGACTTACCTATGATTGCTGAATTTTGCAGTTCAATCAGGGAACTGCAGACCTGAGAAAGTTCCGACTCTCCTGATAAAATCCAACTTGTTTTTATTAAGAACGTCAACTCTCTTAAATAGAGGTTTACAATAGCAAAGAGTCCTAACAAACTAGAAATAGAAAAAGCCCCATAAAACTGAATTAACAATTGTTCTAATCCACTAAGGGAAGTTCTATTCTACTAACAAAATAATTCAGAAAATAAACATCATTATCAGTCCTATTAATCCTATTACTTCTTGCGTCTGGAATATTGTTTCCCGACAAAAGAATCAATAACAGGCTCTTCCTTGGGTCAGAGTGAATGTGGGATGCTTCAAGTACCAGGCTGGGCTGCTCTTTTTCAAGAAAACCTAAAACACCCTTCTCCTGTTCATTTAAATCTGATGCAACTCCTTTTTTCAAGTAAAAATCACAGTGGTTAAAGTCACTATGAAATTGCCGGGCTAGCCTAATATTCAGAAGTTAAAGAAAAGAATATTATTAAATATTCTCAATGCTTAAGATTTTTTTCTTGAAAATTGTCAGGGTAGTTAAAACGAGGAATCAATAAGCTAGTGAACTTTCTGGTGCTTTCCAGAAGAGAATCACGGGATTAGACCGATGGTAAAAAAAGACTAGGTAAGGCCAGCCAATGCAGCAGTTATCTAATTAGACCCTCCTCCTTACACTACCCCCACAGTGAGCACTTCAAGCTTGTGGACTGCTTCTAGGCAGCAATGCAATCACAAAAAAATTCCATACATATAATAAAAATATTAATAATAAAAACACTGGTGCAGAAGGCAGTAGAGGAAAAGAGCATATACTTGAGAAAGTCTAGAAATTTCTGCTGCATTCGATTCAATGTCTCCTCTTCAATTTTTGCATATGCAAGTAACTCAGGCAATTTTACTACAACATCAGCAAACAAATTAAGACTTTACAAATCTAAATACTTGGCATAATATATATATGTCAAATTCATATAAATACATGTAAAACATTGTGGAACACATTTGGTAGAATTGAAACCCAGAGGATGCTTCACAATCTTGTAAGAAAAATATCTTTTGATCAAGTATAGATATACAAGCATACAAACAAACATATGAAGGCTATTATGCTTTATCCTCTGCAACATGATATTTTTAAGGTTCATATCTCTGTCTTGGGGTTATAATTATAAACAACATAAACATTTAGTACTTCTTCATACCAAAAAGGCGCATCAGATGTTCAGCACCATATACACTAGATGGAGAGACATTAGCTGAAACTGCTTCATGATACTGTTGGCGCTCCTTCTTGTACAATAAAATAACAGGCAGTGCTTTGTCAAAATACAATCGAATTCCATTCAGTATCTCCGCAACTGGATCAGTCATCCTACGAGGATCAAACATTTGAAAGACAGGGAAAAGACATTTATATTAAATGGAATACACCTCCAAAGTCACTTTATGCCATAGTAAATAGTAAATACATTGTGTTTGCATCCACTGCTCATGTGAAAATACTTGTGAGCAGCAGAGATGATGTACTTCTGCAAATAGTGTTGGTCTTTGATATTATATGCTTCTGCAAATAGTAGTCAACACTCAACAGAAGGGAAACTAGATCTATTCTGAAACTGTAGCAATTACCAATGACTTAGTGCACACACATAGGAGTTGAAGCTACCTTGTAGTATACATGAATCTGACAAGAAGCAGTTCAACAAGTTCACAAGTAAATTATTTTCTTAGTTGGAATATCCTCAACATTTAGCAATAAATCAAATACTAAATTGACATCTGGTAAGCATAATTTAGTGAATTGACAGCGTGATACACTAGTCTATATGTCCGTAAACATTCATGAGTTTTTCTAACAGAGTTAGAAGATAAGTTTTGAAAGAATCAATAGCACCCAAAGGCGTGGACGAGTGGTCTATGAAGCGGGAGAGAATCATGAGGCCTTAGGTTCAAATACCAATGGAAACAAAAACTACTAGGTGATTTCTTTCCATCTGGCCAAGCCTTGGTGGGTAGGGTTACTGGATATTTGTGCCGGTAGGAGGTAGCAGGTAGAATTAGTCAAGGTGCGCACAAACTGGTCCAAACACCAACATCATAAAAAAAAAATTGAAAGAAACATATATTCCAACATTGACCATGCAAACTACAGGACGCCAGATCCCCCATAGAAGAATGGTAGGGATGGAAGAATGAAACAAAGATGCATAACCTTAGCTCAGCAATAAATCCATCTTTTACATGTAAAAAGAGGGGCAGCGAACTTACATCCCGTCCTTTTTGGATCGGTATTCAAGATACTTGGCCAATATATCATCCACAGTGGGAGATCGTGGGAGCTTCACAAGCTGTTAAGAAGAACACAACAAACTTCATCACTGGCAAGAGTGCATAGCAACCAACAATAAGAACTAACGTAGTCGGAATAAAATGAAGAAAAAGATTTTGATCAACTCCAGCATGCCACTTGTAGGGAAGAATACAGATGGATAGCTGGACAGATCAGTGTCATATTATCCAGTATGAACTATTTTAATCCCAACAAATCCAGTTCAGATTAGCAGGGAGGAACTCGGTTTAGAAAATCAGCAAAGATCTCAAAAGCAATTAGGGCATCGCCATATCTATTTGTCTGTGCCTTTTTTTGGGTTTCAAGTTGAGATAAGATGAGTCAGGAATTCACTTCTGGTTGATTGCTCTAGTATCGGCTACTCATTTTCCATGACTGGTCACTCATCTATGCTCCAAACCAGCAGCTAACACAAGAAAACGATCAATCCAAGTTTTTTTTTGTGCGCTGAGAACTTCAGTTCCAATAAAGGTCTCGTGCAAGTTTTTTTTGCAAATTGGGTTTTCTATCAACTACAGAAACAAAAAGCCTATTGATATGCAACAAGGAACCTTCTAAATGAATATTTCTCAATGTCACTTATTTGGGACTAAAGTGTAGTTGTTGTTGCCACATATGTCTTCAACTATTAATGAGCTTGTCAACAAGACAGATAAACCTTGTCATTTCTCTACATATATATATATACACACCTTATTCTGCTGTGTGATGAATTCCCAATCATCAACCAGTTGCTTCTTTAAAGTAGACGGAATCTGAATCTTCACAAGTTTCTCCGCAGATACATTGCCCTTCTGCAATCAAATGACCAAGTTACAAATCAATACCTTTCAAGCACTAATACCATACAACTACGACTACGACTATTATGAATTACACCCCACCCCCACCCCCACCCCTCACCCCCCCCCAAAAAAAAAAAAAAAAGACATCCATACATATCTAAAACCTATCCTTAACTAGTAGCTATCACCCATATGGATTTTTTTCTTCCATTGTGCCTTATCTTTAGTTAAGTCTGCATACCAAGTCATTGCAAGTCTCTTGAGACCACTTCCTTCAATGCAATTCAAGCACTAAAATTATGATTATCTAAAAGCTAATCCAGAACATAATCAACAACAAGAAACATCCCCGAGATGGAAAATAATGGCTGAGAAACATTTTGATAAAAAATATCTTCACAGGCAAAAGAAGTGTGATTAGACTAAAATGTTGGTGTTAATGGAGTATTCTGCGATAAGTAAATACTCTACAAAGAGATTTAGGCCAACAATATTAGAGGCAAGTAAACATTGGGCCTCCCTACACAAGGTGAGTGTCAATGATAACCATAAGGAGCAAAAAAAAGGCAACATGTCATAGAGTCCAGAATTAAGCAAACCTCAGTGCCTGAGTCAGCTTTGCGCTTTTTCCCTTTTGGAACTGCAACAAAAGTTCAATTTCACAGATAAATATCTTATAAGCAGATAACTAATAGAAACAAAAAGACTTAACAGACTATATCTGTTTGATTTGGTAATCCTGAGGTAAAAGAAGTGTACTCCAGCATAGTATGACATGACTAGTAGAAAGTTGACACCTTGACCAACTCAAGGCTATTACATCTACAATATTCCACAGCGTCAATGGTAGACAAACACCAATGGCAAGTTAAGGAAAATACTGTTAGCTTTGCTTTTTACCTTCCCATCTAGCATATGTTCCTAACAATCGTATCCACTTCACAAGGATGTTACCCATAACAGTGGGAGCATTTTGAGCGGAACTCCACAGTCATGAAGAACACATAATGTTTAACTGAATCTAATAACCCAAAACATTTTGTATAAGTTGTCATCAGGGGAAAACAATTTGAAGTTTTGAACAGTATCAGACACTTTGACTGAGTTATACTAATGTTTCTGTACTGCCCAGATACAGCTTCACTCAAATAAGTGTCGAAAAGCCAGTCAAAGAGTGAAATCTTTTAATTAGATCTTGAATACCAAATTTTAAACTAGATAATGTGTACGTGCTAGCAATCATAGTAGTCAACACTCAAAAGTGATCATAACATACATTTCTTAGAGCATATTAGAAGAAAGAAGCTTGGCAAGCAAAGGCAAGAGGAAAGAAGCTCTCCCTTCTAAATGATAGAACAGAGAAATATGCACAAGCAAGTCTATCTGAAGAAGAAAGCAAAGGCAAGAGATTCTAGTAATGATCACTTTTCTTCCCGAATCTTTGTGTTTCTTATGAGTTATGAACCAAGATTTTATAAACAGAAAGATGAGTCTCCACTCTCTCTGAGTAAGCTAAAAGATAAATTGAAGATTGTCTCCCCTTACCTTCTTCTGTTATAACCAAAACCAATCATTAGTTCTCCTTTGCAATTACATCATGCTTCTTGGCAATCCTTCTGATTTTCCTGATTTTCTTATTTTTCTTCCACCAATGCTTAACATCCTAGTACTTGCATCACTTCTTCCCAGTCATGTGATCAATACTAAAATTATCTTATCATGGCATCAATCAGACATGCTTCTTGTGATACCCTCATAAATGCAATTACCAGAGTTCTCTAATTGATTTACCAGGCAAATGAAATACTACTAGGTAACACAGGGTTTCTTATACTTGAATGAAACACTTGATTTAGGCAGCTTAAACATGAGGGTAAAGTTTTCTGAGAAAAATGTACATTGCCTAAATTTATAATGTATCAAAAGGTCAGCAACATAGTATAGTAGTATGGTATGTCAAAAAATACATATAACAAGGTTTGGGATAAGATTTCCAGTATATGCAAGAAGACTACCGTCTAACACATTAATTGAAAACTAAAAAAAAATTAATAAAGTAACACGCAGTGATAATTGTTCTAAAGAAGTTGGGTTTGAGGTCCAGGATACTTGATGATCCTTGATTCGTCAGTACCCCCTTTGAATGCAAGTTTCTTTCAATATTTAGGTTGCACATTCAGTTGAAACTTCTACTATGTCCGAGAGAGCTTTAAGGCTACGTAATACAGAAGGTTATAAAAATAGTCCTTGAAATTTATGTTTTAAATTAAACTAGTCTATTATTCGTTAACCGGAGAACTAATAGTCCTCCAACTAAGCAACGCTAAAGCAGTTTAATCTAACTCTAACTGAAGCACTGAATATTAACGGAACAACCCCCAAACACGCCCAACTCAGACAAGAGGGGGTTGCTTAGATGGTAAGCACCCTCCACTTCCAAACCCTAAGGGAGCAAAAACGTGGGACCTCCTAGGGAGGGGGTTGCTCGGATGGTAAACACCCTCCACTTCCAAACCCTAAGGGAGCAAAAACGTGGGAGCTCCTAGGGAGAGGGTTAAAAAAAAGGGCCAAACTCAGTCCACCCATCCCATAAAGTTATCAGCTTTCTTCCCAATCAAGAGAATGATTGAAGTCATACATAATTGCACAACCAAAAAAAATGTACTCATTCCCAAATTCAACAATCTTTAAAAGGAAAACACATAAATTATGAATCTAGGTTTCCTACTGAATTGAGACCCATTAATAGAATATACATCAACAACATACCCAGTGTATTCCCACATAGTGGGGTCTGGGGAGGATAAAATGTAGGCAGTCTATACCACTACCTCTGAAGAGGTAGAGAGGCTGTTTCGGATAGACCCCCGGTTCAGGACAAAAAGACAGTAAACAAAGACATAATAAAACATGAAACACGAGAAAAGGAAATTAAAAGCCAAGAAATGAAGACCTAATTGAACTTTCGGAAAATTCATTTTGTTTTGGCGGTGGAATCGCATAAAAGGAAGAAACGATTGAATGAACAAGCACAACTCTGAGCTCGGTTTCTCACCACTCACCAGTGTTTTAAAAGGCAAGGGCGTGAGGTGAGGCGTTTTGCATAGCATGGGCCGAGGCTTAAGTCCCATGGATCTATGGGGTGTATCTTATATATCATCAATTTTATAATTTTATTACAAAGAAAATAAGTAAAAGTAAGATTTTCAATAATTTCTACAAATAACTTTAAATAAATCATCAATATACAGAAATAATATTATAATTATTTTCTAAGAAAGTTGCTTTAATTTCTTTATTTATATTTAAATTGGAAAAAATCACTAAAATATGAAAACATGATAGCATAAAGTATAAATACCATTACACCAATAATTAAAAAAATATGATTAATAGCAAAAATAATTTTAAAGTAACAAAAATAGAATTAACGTCCAGACATACGTTTTTACACCAGGGACTTATGCTTTTACGCCTATGGACTAGGACTTACACCCTATGGATCTGCGTCTTTTGGTTAACCCCCGACTCACCTCGAAAACGCCTTTGAAAACATTGTTTCTCACTACTCGTATGCCTTGGGATTTATAAAATCTTTGACCGTTGTGAACATGAAAATGTTGACACAAATTTAATTCAATCATACGCCTTAGGATTTATAAAATCTTTTCAATTTACTGTTCTAATTATAGAACCACAATGTCAGGCTTCAAAAGAACAATCTTCTTAGTCATTTTACTTAAGTTCTAAATTTTCACAGGAGCTTGCATCACCATGACTTGGATTTGGTTCAATGATAAATTGAAGACAGACAATGAATTATGGACTTAGGTTGATGTGTATGAGCTTCGTACCCTTTCAATCGTAGCGGGCAGAGATAGATATGGTCTTCAATTTTGATAGCAGCTATCATAAGTTAATGACTAAGGCTTGAATAAATGAATATTGGTTTAATTTGGAAAGAAATTGTGAGGTTTTTTAATTCCTTTTGAAACTGGTAGCGAGAAAAACGTGAGGTTTTTTTGAATGAAATATTTACCTTCGTTTTGAGGGACAAGCACCACATCTAGGTAAGCAACATCTAATTGAATTAATTCACCGGACCACCTATCTCAAATAGAGAAGTAGAGAACTACGGGACCCACCATGACCTGCCTTGCCTGGCACGGCTTATATCTGGTCTTCGAAGGAATCAAAAAAGGAGATTGGTTTGTTCTGCCATAAGTACCTCCATATTCTGCTAAGTAGGATTTGACAACGGGTTTGAGACGGTGATTGTAAAGCTAACTAGGTGTTCAGTTACCATGTCCAAAGGCCCCATGCCTTTCTTGGTTGAATAAAGGAACCCAATGGTCTTCGGGAAGGGTGGGTTTAATATTGCTTTAGTTTGGGAAGAAAACTGTGAGGTATTCTGAATTGGGTGGTTTGGGTCTTTCTGAAAGGTGGATCTATGATAGAGTGGACTAAAACTGTGCTTACTTTACATAGTTGGAGGAATATTAGCACTTCATTAAGAAAAGGGACTATTTAAATTCATATCCCAAACTTAAGGATTATTGTAGGCACATTCTCGGTTTCCGCTTGTCTAAGTTCAAAATGGATAACGTTTTACATTCATTTCCTTTCCCTTATGGACAAGCATTTATATTTTTTTCCAAAAGCTTTTGTTAAATGGAAATATTTCTTAAACTACATTTTAGTTCAGCAAGGCTCTGGATAGAACTCCGGACTAATGAACTTTTATAAGTTCGATGCTCCCTTTCAACGCTGCAGTATCCTAGATTCCTAAGGCGGGGGAAATTAATGTGGGGAAAGGAGAAGAAGAAGAAGAAAGGCAGGAAGGAGAGTAATTTTGGAGGTAGATTTCCTGAAAAAGAAGATGAATCTGCACTTTCTTTAAAAACAAAAGTTAAAAGGAAGGGTCAAAAATCAGAAATGGATTTCCTTATATAAAAAAGAACAAGGGATGTTACATCTTCAGACCAACCTGAGTTACTTATATGGAGGACAGGGGCATCCCTACCTTTTGGCCTTATTATTTAACATTGGGCCTAAATTAACTCAAAGCAAACACGATTCTAAGAGGACTACTATCCAACCAGCATAATTAACCCCGACCCCCAACAAATAATGCAGAAGAGCTCAAAGAAAAGAATAAGGATCAAAACAGAAGATATCATACCATTGCTCTTAGTTTCCTCCTTATCCAGTTTAACATCTGCAAATGAAAAGTAAGTTAGTAACAACAATGACATTCAATCCTAAGACTTAAGCCTCCACTCCGTTATGTGATCCCTTCCTTCAGAGGAGACAAGTAATCAGAAGGCATTAGGTTTTGTAATTAATGTTCACTGTTAGATATGCCAAGAGAGCTTTTGAAATTGAAAACATGAGTTAGAACATCAAAAAGAGTTCATGTTGTTTTCTTTAGTTATACTAGGTATGATTTACAACCTTAGTTTAGGTGGCACTTCCATATTTTTACTGAGGCACATAACAAACATCTTTACGAAACTAATCTTTTGGAATTTAATTCAACCAATTATTATTTTGCAATTACCTAGTGCTCCAAATAGAATTTGACTTCAATAAAAGACATCAGGAGTTTTCTTGATACCATAAAAGTGTTATAAACTTAGATATTTTATGCAAGAAATTATTTCCATGAACAGACAAATATCTAAAATGATCATCCATAGCCTACATTCTAATATAAACCTAGAGAAAACACACCAGCTGAGCTTTTTGGTTTTGCCTGTGAACGTCCAGACCTAGTACTTTTTTCCATCCCTTGCTTCTTGTCCAGTGCCTGCTGCTTCAAGACGTTGTCTTCCGTGTGTTTCATCAAGCGGTCAGCTCCTACCCATTCATCCCAACTGTTGCAAGACATAGTTTCAGTAATTAGCCTTGCAGAGTACACTTACAATTAACAAATATTCAACTACAGCCTCAAAAAATCTGTTTGAATTAAACAAAAACTGGTTTCATATTTTGCTGATGAACCAGACATACACAGATATGTAATACAGCTATTACTCCCCGTCGCTGAAAAGAGTTATGGGGTTTGGAATACCAAATTCATAGAATCTAAGTTTGATGAAAAAATTTAGCCATCAATTGCCGAAATTTTTGGCATAAATTTACATAGTTATAAACATTTGTAATGACTGTTTTGATTAAAAAAAATCTGAAAAAGTCGTAGTCAAAGAAAGAGCTTAACTATCCAAATAGTAATAGTACCATGCACAATAAGATAGGGGGAGTACAATGAAATTGCTAATGATTATTGAATTAATCCTTATTACACAGGTAAAAAAGTTGAGAGTGCTTGTATCCATCCTTTTCTATTAGGAAATCATGGTTTGAATCTATATGGTTAAGATAGGCTCATTTCAAATATTGAGCAAACGTTTAGTAGAAAAACACAGCACATGCTTACGGATAATAGTAAAGGTAGATCCCATGTAAAGTATTAAATCTTCGAATAATTCCCATTTCGGAAATGGGCATTCACTCCAACAGATCAAAATGGAACGATAAACATTCAATTTGAAAGAAAAGGAGCATGTAGTTGAAATAATAGATATAAGACTTCACTAATAATATACAAAGTTCAAATTCATTGTGCTACCTGATGCTCTGCAAATCAAAATCATGCATTCACAATTGCACTTTACATCCAGAGCAGCACAACATTTTACATGTAGTTTGTAAGATAACTACCATAATCAACAAGTTAGCATCAAATTACATCCATGCATCTTGCTAAGGCCAAGCTCTTTTGGAGAAGGACGCTCTAATAAAAAAACATTAAGGCAGCTTATTCACGAAAAACATCGGTTGGTCAACCTTTCTATCCTTATGTGAATAGCAATTAAGATACTCTTGAATTGACAATTTTGTACAAGAGCTTTATAAACTCACTTTTTGTTCCAGCCCTGCAAATTAAAATAAATAAAAAGAGTATTATTTCTCCATATCATTAGGAATATTGAAAGAAATTTAAATAAACTAAAAATGCTAGGGTATGCTTCAATTTTTTCACATCTTTTAACTGAAGAAACATCAAATTTAATAGTCATATATAAAGCATAAGGTAAAAGATGAAAATTAAACTTACAAGGTAATGAACAAAGTATCTCCATTCGTTCTTCCGAAGCTCTGCTTTTTGGACCTTCACAGTAGAAAAGCAAGGATCACATTGGAGGGTCGCAAAAAAATTGTCACATGCATTAGGTAACATGATTTAACCGGAGTGCTACAATTTGTAGGAGGCAAGCCCAATGTGACCGCACACATGATTATTTTCCATATAGAGAAAATGAGACTTTCTTTTGTAAGTAATAATGTATACACAATTAGTACTTTCAAAAGTCAAAAGCATAGCAAAACAACCAGATTTTGAGAGCTATAACCAAGAAGCAAAGTGCATGCATTCTCAAAGTTCAGTTCAAGCTTTAGAGAACATACAAAAGGTACCAACAACATTTGCAAACTTTGTAATATTTTTTTTTTTGACAAGGTACAAACTTTGTAATTCAATGGCCCAATATACACCGAAGACAAAACTAATCCCAACAACTCAAATTAAATATTCACTAATATGTAATTTCAATAAACCGAGTAGTACTTTTTTTAATAACTGCGAAATTTCCAACGGCTAGTGCAGTACGGTTCAAAATTCGGTGGGTAATCGGTCCACCCATCTACCCTTGTCTACTTAAATACCTGGCCTTTTTCTATGGTAGGATTTCAACCCGTGATGTGAGTCTAACCCACATAACGCACTATATCCCATCAGAAATACATTAGAACATAATTATAAGAGGTGAATCTAGAATTCTGCACATAAGAACCATATCTTGTGGAGAGTTGCATTCTCCTTGCACAGAAACATGCTGTCCAGAGAAGGTCGAGTAACTGGAATAGGTTAAAAGTTGAGGTGGATTTTCCAGAATCTAATCCCCATACCTATACTCAGATCACTCAAAGTTACATGGATTAAAAAATAACAGAAACAGTGTAAATTTAAGACACTATTAATTGTTTCTATAATTGTGAAAACAATCAAACTAAAAGATTGCTATGGGGAATGGATCAGATCATCCAAATAAAATCATGATGGAGAAATCGCCCACAATCACTAAATCAATTTAGGAACCCTTACACAATCTATATGGGAGATGTTTGTATATGAAACATCCTCCTACACTGCCAAACATGTAATGATTTCAAGGTTTTCCCAGGATCACTAAAAATCAACTTAGGAACCCTTAACACAATCTATATGGGGGTATTTGTATGTGTAACATCCTCCCACACCGCCAAACATATAATGATTCCTAGGTTTTCCCAAGATCACTAAATCTATTTAGGAAACCCTAACATAATCTATATGGAGATGTTTGTTTACATAACATCCTCCCACACCACCAAACATGAAATGATTCAAACGTTTGCACATTTACCTTAATTTTGAGAAGGCTAAACCAGTCAGTAGAGCAAAGACAGTAGACTCCACAGAGAACTCAAAACATCAAATAGTAAAAACAGTATATAAAACAATGAAATTAGGCTTGTCGGTGACAGCACACGATTGCCATATCATTTGCAAAATTTAGCATCCAATATAGATGGAGCCAGCCCAAACGTCATTAAGGCCTCTTGAAATCACCACACGTGTATATCTCAAACAGCAAACAGTACATCAAAATGCTAAAATAATGACACACAAACTCTCAACCAATTCATTTACACAACTCCGAGAAGAAATCAAACAAAACCGACGGTTTTACTTACAGCTAATTAAAATAAACGATAAACGACAAATCCAAAAGGAGAGACGTGCATTAAATAGCATATAATCGTTCAATTTCAGCATTAAATTACAGAACATCCGAACTAAATTCTCAATTTATGTGCAAAGAGGAAGAGGATAAAAAAAACAATTAATTAAAGAGGGTAAGGTGCGTGCCTTAGCTTCATAGATGCGAGGGCCATGATAAGCTAGAACTTTTTCTCCTTCAAAGTAGACACTAGGTTTAGTGTTAGGAATATCGCCGGAGGAGTTTTCGCTGTCGGTAGAAGATACGTCTTTCGAACTAACCATTTTTTCCGTTTATCACACAAGAGTTTGGGGAAGCGTGTATGACGGGGCGGGGGGATTTGTTTCCCTGGTTTTTCAAAATTGTGGATCTGTGTTGATGCGCGCGTGTTACCCTTGCAGTAACCACTAATCAGGGTACTTTGTCACAAAAAAATAAACACCTCCATGTCGTGCCGGTATTTTTTTTCTAAGTTAGTGATGTACTATATGGATTTTTAAGTTATGCTGAACATATATTAGGTCCAAGTGCCACAAAACTTGCTAATAGATATTATTAAAACTGTGTCAGAAAATAATGAACAGATGAGTAGAAAAATGTTATTATCTCGATCAAATTGCAGGGCAATGCCACTGAAAAGGCACTTCAATAGGAAATAATGAACAAACGAGTAGAAAGATCATAGTAAGTGGTCTCGATGAAATTGTAAGGTAATGTCACTGGAAAGGAACTTCAATGCTTGAGTTACAGTGTGCAATATAGCAATTGTTCGTCATGAAAATTTGATGTCATATGAGTGAGGGGAGGTTGATACGGGACAAATGACCATCTTATCTTTTGATGACATCTTTGGAGGCCAACACATAGAGGCTCAAGACTTGGTCACTTCAAGAATACAAGAACACGCATGGAGGACCCGTTTTGAGCATAACTTAAAGCAATCTCGCGTGTGGAAGATTGCTTGGAGCATTTAAGATCGAGGACTCACGGTTTTGGACCTTAATTAAGGGTATTTTGGACATTACACATGGTGTATTTACACACCATGGCCGCACCTATCATTAAGGGCAAAGTGGTCTTATTGTCTTCTTTTGTATTACACTATAAATAGGTCATTTTAGCTCATTTCTTTGGAGATTTTGAATGATGAAGAATTGAAAGACATATTTTCTCTCTTTTGAGAGTGTAACACCCTTAGTTGTAGGGCTTGGAAAAGTCATCTTTAGCATAGGCTTGGAAAAGCCAATATTGATCTTTGCTTGGAAACGGTAGATCTTGAGGTGAGTTCATTCCCTTGGTGGTCACCGTAAGAGTGTGGTTTTTATTATTACATTTATTAGGAGTTTTAGTGTATGATATACACTTAGTTCTTCTTGTCATAATATTGGCCTCACTATCTATCTTTATTTTCTATGCAATTTCCCTTGTGTTTGTGTTGAATTCGTGACTTGTTTCATCTTGTGTCATTGTTGCTGTTTTGGTGTTAAAATACACCTTGTATCTTGTAATCCTTGTGTTGTTATTGTTGGCCGAAAGTTGCTCTCAAAGGGGTCCTCGAGTTCTAGTTGATTTGTGGAATGTTTTGAGTAGTTTTTAAGCCTTCTTTTGTCTTTCTCGTATCATTTGGTATCAGAGCCATCTTTAATTTTGTTCTAACAAGATCAATCTTGAGTTTGAGACCTTGAAAACTACAAAAAAAAAAAAGTGAAATCTGAAAATTCCTAAAACAGTCAAATTTGCCACCTTTGTGTTCTTGACCGAAAATTGTGTTCTTGTTGTGTCTTGACCGAGATTTGTTTGTTGTATGTCTAGATCTAGTAGTGTTCTTGTTTGTTTTGTTGTTTCTAATGTTAGTTTTCTTGTCCACTAACACTTTGAGTCTAGATATAAACTTGAGCTTGAGCTTGTTGAAAGTTGTTGTTGTGAACATAAGCTTGGCCAATTGTTGTTGTTCTTTTTGTTATGGATTTGAAGTTGACCGTGTTAATGTTGTTGTTATAGCTTGGCCGAAGGTGCCCTTGTAGTTGGGTGTTGGACTTGTTGTTGTCGTTCTTGAAACATTGTTGTTGTGTTCTTGTTGTTCTTCACCCTTTCATCTTTTGTTAACACAAGAAAAGTGAACTTTAAATCTACAAAAGGTGAAAGAAAAGTTGTAGTAGTTGTTGGTGAAAGGACTAGTTCACATCACTCATAGACTTGACATCAACTTTTTCACCATTTTTTCATATTTCAAGGAGCCTTGTTTTGTGGAACTAGTACAAGTCAAATCTCACCTTTTGAGTTGAATTTGAAATGAGTTACAAGACTTGTTCTTTCCCTCCAAATACTAATTGTCTTCCATTCCAAAATTATAAGGAATAAAAATTTCAAGAATGGTGATTAAAACTTGATAAAACCGAACCAATACGTGGCTGCCACGTCATCACTGCTACTGTTCACGCAATGTTTTCGAGCTCAAATTTTAGATTCTTAGTTTCATCTTATTGTTTCATTAGTTTCATGTCTTGATTCTAGAATTAATTAACAACTAGTAATCACCTACTTAGTTGTAGATTAATTATTGAATTCGTTTCTTCGTGTCTTCGTTATTTGTGTGTTTTTCTCATTTTTAACTCGTAGTAACTTCTTTGTTTCAAGTTCGTAAGTAAATTTGTTTTGTGTCTTGAGAATTGACATCTTATTGACTACCGGAGTATAAGCAACTTTCAATATTCGCTGCTCCAAATTGTGAGGATCACAAAAGTGAGTGAATACGAGTGTTGGTGAGGAGCTTTTACTACTAATCTTGTTTGTTCATTTTGTAGGTTTAAAAGATAATATAAGGGGAACATGCCTTTGATAGCCGGGGATTATTGTGACTATAACATGGGAGAATATGATTGTAATGAGGGGTTTTATGGCTATGAAGTTGAGGGAGATTGCGGAGGCTATGAAAATAGCCATGATCAAAACTTGGGCAGATTTGAAAGTTACTGTTTTGAGGGAGAAAATGAGGTGAACAAAGTACCTAGTGCTTATGGTGACTTTGGAGATGATATAGGACCTCGTGATGGATCTTATAACGACGTTGGGGCATGTGAGGAGTCTTATAATTCTCACTCTGAACCTAGATTTGGTGTTAGTATAACCTTTTCGTTCGCAAAACTTACGAGAGCTATGATGAGAGTACACGTGAGGAGTGCGGAGATTCATATTCTCCACCTTGTAGTATTCCTTATCAAGATTGATATAGTGTGAATGGTTATACTAGCTCTAGTGGAGGTTGTCCAACGAGAAGAAGAGGATATGCATCTCCAAAACTGAGGGGTACTCGTGAGCTTTATAATATTGATCCAAGAAGGAGTGTACACTCTGAAAAGGTGACCATTTGTGGGATACCGGGCTGCCTCGTTGTGTTAAATGATAGGTACTATAGAAACTACATTGTTCCATCCATGGTTGATTACTTGGGGTTATTTTGCGAGCCTTTACTTGTTCTATATTTCTTGGACAGGTTTAAGGTTATCGAGAGGGTAAAGATTATCTTCTCCCAATTTAATTACCATGAGGAGGTGTGGTGTGATGTTTTTCCCATAACCTATGGTCATGTGAGCTTGGGCGCCGATTGGTTTGTACAACATAAAGTTCCAAATATGCAAAATTGGCCTAATATTGTAAGAGACCGATGGAGAAATTGCCTCAAGACGTACATTCTGCCCGGGCCGCAAAAAGAAGTTCCTACCTACTCCAATTCGAATTATTATGAGAGACAAAAGATTGAGAGGAGTAAGAGAGTGAAAGGTGGTAATCCGAGAGTGGAAAAAGGAAAGGTTGTGTTGAGCGAAGTGAGGGGATTACCACCAAAACGTGCTAACTTTGGTTGTCCTTCTATTTCTATGGACATTTGTGTAGGTACCAACATGGCAAGCAAAGGCGACCAATGTCAAAAGGAAGTTGCTGCCCAAGCTTATGGAGGACCTTCACCTCACGGTAAGAAAGAGTCTACTCAAGATCTTCAAGGTAAAATAGCTAATTCTTACACTTTAATACATGTGAATGATAATTGTATGGCTAGTAATCCATTGAGTGTGAGTAGTAGCTTACTTATTTACGAGTCTAATGATTTCTTGCCTCTTGTTGATGATGTACATATTGTGAGTGTGGATACACTAGTTGATCCTATTGATGACTAAATTGACTCCTCTTGTGAGATCAATTTATGTTCACCTAATGTTGAAGCCTATATGTTGAATGGAAGTACATCGTCTTGTGTAATGGGTATTGATCAACTTGTTTGTGAAAACTGTCCACCACTTGAGTATGTGTGTGATGTGCTTAATAGGACTCAAGTGAGTGAAGTATTTGAAAATGTTGGTCAACAAAGTGAGAATGAACCCGAGAGCTCTTCTTGGGGTAATATTGTGTTTGAAACATCCTTGAAACTTGATATTGATCATTTAGAGAGTGAGGAACTTGCTTGTTCCAAATCTGTCCGTGAGGTAGATCACACTCTTTGTAGGTATAATGTCTTGTTTGAAGATGATTTAAACACTCCTAATGAACCTAGTGGTGAAAATGATGGTATAGCTTGCCTTGGAAGCTATAGCCTATATGCTAACCCACTATGGTGTGACAACATTCCTCCTGAAGAGGGAAATCTCTTCTTGGAAGATGAGAGTACTCTTAAGGGTAAGGAATATGTAGTTGCGGAAGCTACTTCTTCTTCTACTTTGTGTGATTTCATTGTTGAGAGTACTCATGGTGATTATTGGGAAACTAGTAGTGAGTACACACATGAGAGCACCTTAGTAAAAGTCAATTTGAGTGATACCTTTCTTTACTCTCTATTTGCTTTGGATGATATGTATGTTATTGTAGAGAGTATGTCATTTAGTTTGGGTGTAGACCACGGGAAAGGGAAGTGTTGTTGAGACCCGTGTCTATGGCCACTTTTCCCATTTAAACCCGGTGCCAAATTTAGAAATGGTGATGTTGGTGCACCAAACTTGTTGCTTGGTCTACATGACAAGCAAAGTGTCACTCTTGATGTATCCTATAATCAAATCCTTTGTACATCTTTTATTGAGTTTTTAATATTCCTTTCAAAGGATTCTTGGTTATATTGCAAATATGTGCAGCCTTGGCATGTTGAGATGATTTGTTATGCTAAACCTAACCCACATGCCAGGAGGAGTTTGTATTTGCTTGTCTTCTCTTGGGTTTTGCAAGGTTTGGATTCGAGGTTGAATCCTTTTTAAGAAGGGGAGGATGATACGGGACAAATGACCATCTTATCTTTTGATGACATCTTTGGAGGCCAACACATAGAGGCTCAAGACTTGGTCACCTCAAGAATATAAGAACATGCATGGAGGACCCGTTTTGAGCATAACTTAAAGCAATCTCGCGTGTGGAAGATTGCTTGGAGCATTTAAGATCGAGGACTCACGGTTTTAGACCTTAATTAAGGGTATTTTGGACATTACACATGGTGTATTTACACACCGTGGCCGCACCTATCATTAAGGGCAAAGTGGTCTTTTTGTCTTCTTTTGTATTACACTATAAATGGTCATTTTAGCTCATTTCTTTGGAGATTTTGAATGATGAAGAATTGAAAGACATATTTTCTCTCTTTTGAGAGTGTAACACCCTTAGTTGTAGGGCTTGGAAAAGTCATCTTTAGCATAGGGCTTGGAAAAGCCAATATTGATCTTTGCTTGAAAACAGTAGATCTTGAGGTGAGTTCATTCCCTTGGTGGTCACCATAAGAGTGTGGTTTTTATTATTACATTTATTAGGGTTTTTAATGTATGATATACACTTGGTTTCTGATTCTTGTCATAACATTGGCGTCACTATCTATCTTTATTTTCTATGCAATTTCCCTTGTGTTTTTGTTGAATTCGTGACTTGTTTCATCTTGTGTCATTGTTACTGTTTTGGTGTATAAAATACACCTTGTATCTTGTAATCCTTGTGTTGTTATTGTTGGCCGAAAGTTGCTCTCAAAGGGGTCCTCGGGTTCTAGTTGATTTGTGGACTGTTTTGAGTAGTTTTTGAGCCTTCTCTTGTCTTTCGCGTATCAGAGGTGAATTTATAATGTAACCCTAAATATCGTATTATGTACTATCGGAAACCCCTATAATTATCATTATCTTCATGACAGAGTTATGTACGTATTTACAAAACCGACAAAAAAAAGTTTCAAATTCTTCGGGAACTGTGGCGGATCAAGCTTATCTTGACCGGTCGATGACACATTCATTAATGTTTCCCATTTTGAAGGTAGATAGGTGCATGTGCGTCATTTATTTCGAATTTACAGTGCATAAGAACATCATCTCTGAGTTTATCTTAACACTATTCCTAGTGTCTGTTCTTGATGAGTTGAAGTTGAACAGACATCGATCGTTGCGTGTCATCTTTTAATACGCTCCGCTGTCAAACGTGTATTTTGATCGATATATCTTTTATATTAGGTAAAAGAAATATAACGAAGGCGCACAAATGAAAAAGCTTTTTTTCCCCTTCCTAGTTGAAATTTTGAATTCTCTATTCTTTTGCTAATTTCTACCGCTGTGGGAAGTTTGGTTGGTCGAATTTTTAAACAAGTGTTGTTGGTAATTATTTTTGTTAATTTTTTTTTTACATATATGGAAGTATATTAGAGATTAGCCAATAATTATTAAAACAACTCGTTAAGTGTATGTGTTTTGCACGTGTATATCACGTTAATTATAATCTTTGAATATAAAAAGAACAAATTATCATGGTTTTGACATATTTTCTTAAAACTACAATAACGAGTATTCATTAATCGCTAGGATGATTATTTCTCTTCTTATAATATGATGAGTATTGAATAGTATTCAATTGTAAATCTAGTTTTTAACATTGAATAGAAAAGTCTTGTAAAAAGAATATTATTTGGTTTGAATTTTTAATTTGAGAAAATAGTTCTTCTTCTTACCCTATAATTTAGAACTCCTTAAATATTAATCCTCCTAATATTTATTACCATAAATTTTTTTCTTACCAAATAATTTAGGGCTCTTCAATTTTTAAAATATATTACTGTACGTCTTACCAAAATATTCTAGAACTCCTTAATTTTAAATATTATAAAAATAAATAATAATTAAAGAAAATAAGTGAAAAGACAATTTTGCCTATTGCAGAATCTTTTAACGAAAGACAAAAAGTTCAAGTCACTTTTTTAAGGGTTTTAACACTTTTAATATATTATTATAGATATAGATATAGATATATAGATTATAGGTTGTAGATATAGATATAGATTAAGTATATGTAGTATAAATTTATTACACATAAAAACAAATATTTATTACACATAGACAATTAGCATATAAAATCAAAGAATCGATTTTAAATATTTATTATGAAAAACTTTGATCAAGTGTATCCAATATAAATTTGAAACCAATGGAATAATTTTGGATAAATGGTATAATTGCTTACTTATTACCTGATTTAAAAATATCTCAAATCTTAAATAAACAGAAAAGTGCTTTTAGTTTCCAATAACTCAGCCAAACAACCATTTCAACTTCTTGTTGGCATTGACATTTATTTAGATTAATACGCATTAACATTAATTATTAGTGAACTTAGTAGAATGAGGATCATGATTGATAATATGTATTAGGTTCTCTTAATGTGAAAAGTAAAATATATATAGCTCATTTTTTTCTCCATTCAAGCAAATATCAACTTTTTACTAGGTATTTTATAGAGGAAAAGACTAATTGCAATTTTTTTTTACCTCAGTTAGGGCGTATGTTTCGTATCTGAAAATTCGTTAATATGCAAGCATTTGTGGGAGTTTCTCACACGATCTATTTCAATGGCATAAAAATTGCATCCAAGTTTAAACATTAAAGACAACGATAGTACAATTTATACATGCTTCTTAAGATAACCCAAATTTTAATGTTATCATCCTGTCAAATTTTAAATGACTTTGTTATATAAATTTTTATTGTTGATGATTTTGCTGCATACTTTCTCATAAGTAATGGTTGATTAATTAATTAATGCCTCAATTTGTGGACATTGTTGTTAGGATCGATTAGCAGTTCACACACTAAATCTGTGGAGAGGGTGAAGAAAACTAGAGAGAGAGTTCTTTAGGAGAGAGATAATTAATTTCGTGGTAACACGGGTAACCTCCACGGCGGACAGACTATTTATATTAATAACTTGAAGCATGTACAATTACACAGAGAATGAGAATTACTTGCTGCATATAACAGTACATCACATATTAATCAGGCTCCACAACCTAACAATTGTTTCTCTCAAAAGTTCAAATTTGATTTGGTTAAATGCTGCATGGATAATATACTTTTCCATAGAGCTCTTCCTTTTCCCTTGGAGAAATTTGTATTTAATTAAGATGTGAAAATATCACCATTCGTCACCTTGCACAGTAGTGTATATATAAGCGTGTTTGAGTATTAATATTCTCGAGTTTAATTTTAAGGAATTATGACTATGTTTCTTAGTTGATACATGTTGACTAGACAAAGTTAAAAGACTAATACCTAACTTTTAAATTTAAAAAGAAAAAAAAAACTAACTATACAATTTTGTCATATATGCTACTCTGTATTATCATTATTCATCATGGGGTAGTATTTTGTAGTTTATTTGGACCTGATGTTTTAAAAGCTGCTCAATTATGTGTAATAATATAATATGTCGTTCAAACGTCTAAGTTCTAACTAATACGGTTGTATTTTAAGGACTATCATAATTAATCACATTGTCCAATTTGATTATTTTCATCTATTTAGCTATAGATGTATAATATTATAATGAAGATCAGCACAATATTGGATCATATTGTATGTTAATTGGAGGCCATAAGCTATTTACAGTACATATCCACATAGATAACTGAAACCGGTTAAGAGTAATATGCTTTCCTTCATTATTCATAATCAAAGTCGATATACATACAAAAACAAGAACTGATCTACTGAAACTTCTTTGTATTGAGAAGGTTCATCGAATAAAAATAAAGACGTATATGTAAAAGAAATGCTAAAGTATATCGCGTTATTCCACGTTGTACATGCATGTATTCCCTTGCTAGTTACGTTGGTATTGCTAATTAAAAAAATGAAGTGATGTATATCTGCAAAATAATGCTAAGTTCTAGCAATAAACTAATGACAAAAGTGATCAAATGCATATATCTCCCTCGTTATTAACAAAAAAAAAAAAAGTGAAGTTACGCTCAATTCTAGTGACGTAACTATTGATGATTGCTTGTGGTGGTAACTCCGTGTCCCTCTCCGGGGCTTGGACCTGAATTCTTAATTCCAAGATATATTTGAGTGTTAAACTTATGGACACTTCCAACACTTAACCAATCAAAAGCACCACCAGAACCTTGAACCTTCAAGATGTCACCAAGAGGCCTTGCTTCGGAGGCCAAAATGTTAAATGAAATAGACAAAATAATAAGCAGCAACATGAAGCTCATGCATTTAGTTGTGGTAATACCCATATTTAATTTGTTCAAGAAGAGAAAGAAAGAGAGAGAATGGAAAACTTTAGAACTTTTGGTTGAGTTGTTTAGTAGGTACGTATATTATTTGGTGATATATCCATGCCATATTTATACTAGTTAATGAGGGAGGCTAACATTTGACCATTCAATGGACTAATGGGGGCAAATAACATTATTCAAATGAACAGTGAGGAATATGACGTTAGATCAATTGATTTATCAAAAGTAGGAACTTGTCACGCAGTTTCTTAATTTTGGAAAATGAAAAAATAAAAGACGCTATGGTTTCTAATTTGCTTAGAAATATTGAATTTAACGGACTATAGTCCAATGTATAGCAGGGTTTAAATTTATTTGTGTTTCTTTGAATTTTAATTTTAATGGTCAAGGCAGCCAGCTATATATTATGATAAAATCTCACCAAACTAATGTTTGACTTCGGAGGGATGATTTTGCACACGTAAATTCTATGAATTGATTGTATAGAGAAAATATTTACAAAATTAAATCATTTTGGAAATAACTAATTAATATGTAATTTTATTTCATAACATTGTCGTTAACGTGCTAAAATAGATATTAAGTGGCATGCTATAATATGTTAGATTACACTATTGATATAAAAAGAAATCGGTAAACGGTCGGCGTTATAACTTAAATTAGGGATATTTGGGACTAGGGAAAGAGAAAATACGATTTCCAATACTTTGCGTATGAACCTTAATTGTTAGTAATTATTATTTTATTACATTTTAGATTAGTTAGTGATTAGATATTAGCTTAGACGAAATTTTATGATTTTTTTTTTTATATATCTTTATAGGAGTATAGGAGAGGACAAATCTCTTTCTTTTTTTTGAATGTGAATTTGACACGACATAAAAGAAATCGTTCTTTATCAAAATTATATTATTATGTTTATATTATTTTAACAATAAAAAGAGATTCCGACATATATATTAATATAGTGAAATGTTACTGGGTTTCATAACGTGATGAACGATTTTAGTTTTGAAAGTTTCAGAGTTTAGTCAAACATCAATCCATGTGTAACAACCAAATCCACGCCACAACCACATTGGCTTTGGCACTTTTCAATATTTTAGGCTATTATGATCACTACTTGGGAGAAACTTGCATTTCATTGTTTGTTGAAAAATATATACCAGATTAGCAGCCCTACACCTTAGACAATTAGTCAAGCTACTTTGCTAACTGTTTGGAGTCACAAAATATATTTGACTATTATTTTATTCCTTTGCACACAACTATGTGAAATGTGAATATCTATTGACTATTATTTTATTCCTTTGCACAACTATGTGTGAATACCTATGTGTGCAGAGTTCCGAAATTGTTTGTATATGCTTACAGTAGAAATGCTTTTTAAAAAATAAAATTGTATTTTTCTTGCTGGTAGATAAGTTCAAGCAGAGAATATAGTATAGGAATTAGTAATGCAATGATGCATATGTATTTTCATCTCAACGTCTCAAAAGTGTAAGAACTTATATACTGAAATATATGCATGTAAATAAATGTACATATTAACTGCAACAAAGTTTAGTGTTACCTCCAACCATGATGATCAAGTGCAAGAAGCGAAACCTGATTCATCAAGAATGAAAGAAAACAATATTAATGGGAGTTTTAAAGAATGTATATTATAGTCTTTAGATTATACAACTAGCAAGCCGGGGACTTCTTATCCTTCCCATCAAAGTATAAAGTCATCAACCTCATCCTGAATTTTTTCTCAAATATTGTCACCAAATAATTAATATAAAATAGCTAAATGCCATGATCTACGACTGATTATCTCACTAAGTCTAGAATGTTGTAGCCACTCGACTGATCCAACTGCATCTTTTCTTTTTTTGGTAAACCGGTGGATTTGCATTAAGAAAAAACTAAGGCAGAGTAGTTTCCCTGTCGTGAGCAGGGGTCAAAACATGAGAATTCCCAGTCACATCCGGGCATAGTAGGTTAATGGAATTGTTCTTAACAAGTCTGACAGAGTAAGTCTCCAATGTGTCTACCTCCAAGGTTTGCTGGACAAACACAGGGGGAACTTGCAATAACATAGTAATACCAAAAGTGCTGGCCTTCCTTCCTTCTCGTGTCAGTCGATCAGCAACCTTGTTTTGTTCTCTAAACACGTATAGCAGTTCTGCTCCCTCCAGTTCCATCAGTAGAGATCAAGGGTTGGAGATTGTGCTGCTTTGCCAGGATAAGGCCAGGAGTTCCGCTAGGATAGGGGTGATTACTGATTAGGCATCTCTCCTTTGTATAGACATACACACTCCTCCCATTGATGGTTTTTTTTTTTTTGATGGCTTTACTTACTAGTCTCTTTGTTAGTTTTGCCTATCTTTAAGAAAAGGAAAAGGACTCAATTTCTTTTCTTTACTTTGGCTGAGGTCCGTGTGAGAATTAACTTCTAGAATTATATTTCCATTTTGTAATCATATTATTTGATTGTGGCTAAGATCTATAAGTATATTGGTTCCCTTGGATGCATTCAACACTTTACAGAATAGAAATATCGATTAGCTTACTGAAATTTATGAATTAGATAAAAAGGCAGAATGATAAAAGTTCGTTGGAAGAGTTTCATATCTCCTTTCGCCACCGAGTCCCTCGCTTCTTTTTTCCCCGGTACTTTCCGTCTCTTTATGCAAATTTGAATATGAATTAGTTTAGTTCTAAGTGTATATTTCAATTTCCGCTTCCCTTTTTTTTTAGCAAATCTTTCCAAATTAAAAAAGCAAGGGAAACTAAAAGAAGTTATATTAAACCACTAAATACAAAATAAAAAGAACAAGTCCTGCTAGACCATTCGTACAGTCCTACTTCAAAACACTAAAAACAAATAGTGTAGTCCTATATAACCAAATAATAATAATAATAATAATAATAATAATAATAATAATAATAATAATAATGATACATATCTTATCCTCAACTTTCAATGATCAAAATTTAAAAGTTAATACATATCTTTTCTCATAGCTCGATGTTAGAAGAAAATGATTTCATCCTCAACTTTCAATGATCAAAATTTATACAAAACTTTTTCATCTTGTTCATTGTCCCTGCAGGAATATTGCATTTGGGACATAACACTTGGTATCATCATGTATGGTGAATATTGTTAAGAATCAGAGAATTTGATGAAGGAAAAGAGGAAGAAGAAGAAGAGAGAAGAGGAGAGTGATTTCTTATCGATGGAGAATGAAAAACTGTTTTGTACAATATGATCGATTTGTGTATTTATACACAAGGTAGTTATTAACTAATCACCTATAACTAACACTTTAACTAATTATTTTGACTTTATATACAAAGTCTGTTTTGCCCTTAATACTTCTAAGTAATAGACTGCTCAATACTCCCCCCTCAAACTAGGAGGTGTAGGAGGTGCAAATACATTTAGTACTCTTAGTTTGACACATAGGTATTGATGTTGAACTTTGTTTAGCCCTTTAGTTAACAAGTCTGCCTGTTGTTCCCTTGTAGGAATGTACTGTGTCTTGATCATGCCCTTTTGAATCTTTTCTCTTATGAAGTGACAATCGATTTCGATAGGTTTTGGTCTCTCATGGAACACTGGGTTGGAAGCTATTTGTATTGACGCCTTACTTTCTATTTGAACCTATATTGGTTGAGTAATTTGAATTCCAATTTCCTTGAACAATCCTAGTATCCAAATCAATTCTGCAGTTGTAGATGCTAAGCTTCTATACTCAGCTTCTTGAGATTGTGTTCTGCTTCTTTGATTTCCAAGAGATCAAAGAATTTCCTAGTTTAACAAGGAAGCCTGTTACTGATTTTCTGGTATTTAGACATACTGCCCAATCAGCATTACTGTAAATACTAACTTGTTCTTGACTCTGACTTGACAGAAAAATTCCTTGTCCAGGCTGCAATTTCACATATCTATTTATTCTCATAACGACTTCTAAATGAGAATTTTTTGGTTGTTGAAGGAATTGACTTAGTGTTTGCACACCATAAGTAATATCTGGTCTTGTTATGGTGAGGTACAGTAACTTTCCAATGATTTTTTGATACATGCTAACATCAGCCAAAGGATCTTCATTCTCCCCCTGTCTTGAGCTTGTCTTATCTATCATATCACTTAGTTCTTTGGTTGTCAGCTTTGCATTCATTTCAAGAGGAGTAGCAACTGGTTTGGCAACACCTACACCAAGCTCAGCAATTAGTTCCAAAGCGTATTTTCTTTGATACATTAAGATTCCAGCTTTAGACCTGGAAAATTCAATCCCTGAAAAGTATTGTAACTCTCCAAGGTCTTTCATTTTGAATGCTTTATGTAAAGCTGTCTTTGTTTCTTCTATCAGTTTTAAGTTGCTACCTGTAACCAACATGTCATCAACATAGACAAGAATAATCACTAATTCACTTTCCTATTTCCTTATGAATAAGGAGTGATCATGTTGACTTCGGATAAATCCAAGTTGAAGAACTGCTTCCATAAGTTTTGTATTCCACTGTCTTGGAGCTTGTTTAAGGCCATAAAAAGATTTAAGAAGCCTACACACTGTCCTCTTCTCCCCCTGGCTCTTAAATCCTTGAGGAAGATCCATATATATTTCATCTTCTAGGTCCCCTTGAAGAAAGGCATTGTACACATCCATTTGATGGATATGCCAATGACTAATAGCTGCAATAGATAGAATTGATCTTAAGGTCACCATTTTTACTATGGGAGAGAAGGTTTCCTGATAATCAATACCTTCTTGTTGGTTGTAACATTTGGCTACTAATCTTGCCTTGAATCTCTCTATTTCACCAGTAGCTTTATACTTTATTCTATACACCCATTTGCATCCAATTGGTCTTTTCCCTTCTGGTAGTGATACCACTTCCCAAGTGTTGTTACTAGCCAATGCTTCTATTTTTGCCTTCATAGCATCTATCCACCTTGAATCTTGTATAGCCTCTTTGTAGGATGAGGGTTCAGTTTCTTGAGAACTAGCAGCAATAACAGACTGATAAGAGGTAGATAGGTGATCGTAGGATATATAGTTTGCTAAATAGTAAGAAGTTTTTGACTTTTTTTGAGTAAAGACAAAGTCTTTCATCCAAAGAGTTGGTACTTTAGTTCTTGAAGACTTCCTGGACTCTGTTGGAATAGATGGTAAATTGTCACTTGTAAACACAGGCAACTGATATATAGCAGCAGGCATCTAGGATTCGGATTAGTTGATGTGGATGGAATTGAATCTTGATTAACTAAATTCCTGCTTATTGAATCACCATTTTGATCAACACTTATTGAAGCTGTTACTTCATCATTGTACAGTAGAATTTGATTGGAGAAAACATCTAAAAAAAAGAAGCTGCTTATTCTTCTCAACAGACTTGAAAGGAAATACTTCTTCTCTAAATTCAACAACTCTGTTGACAAAAAATATGTGATTAGATAGATTGAATAGTATATACCCTTTTTGAGAGTTTGAATATCCCATATGCACAACAATAATAGATCTAGATTTAAGTTTATCTAATTCATTCACTGTCTTGGCAAAACATAAACATCCTAAAGTTCTAAGATGTTTAAGTGAAGGAGGAACCTTATATAATATCTCATAAGGAGATTTGTAGTTAAGAACTGAGGAAGGCATTCTATTTATTAGGTATGCAGCTGTTGGAACCTTGGAGTTTTGATGAATGACAATATGAATGAAACAAGTTGATATACATGTTTCACTGATCCGACAAGTTCGGGAGTGCAATCTACAGTATAAATAATTAAAAATCAAAATGAGTTAAATCAGTGCAACTGAAAACTTCAAATTACTGATCATGTGAGGAATAGAACAAGTTGAATTTGATTCAAACACTTGATGATAAGGGAAAACAAGTTGAGTTAAAAGAGAAGTCCTATGTGAAGAAGGAGTTTCACTTCTGAGCATATTCTTAAGAGTCCTATGTGTAGAGGGAGAAAGAATTTGAAAATTGCAGAAGTTTATGCAAAACGTATAATTTGAAGGACTTTTTAGAGAGTTGGAATTTGACTACAACACTAAGGAGACAAGAGTTGGAATTGAAGAAGGAGTTTCACTTGAAGTAGAATTCTATGTAATGAGAGTTTTGATTAAAAGAGGAGTTTAAAAAAAGAATGACTCTTTGGAGAGCTGTGCTTAAATAGAAGATGTATTATTCAGAATAACTCACGCACTTACAAAGCAGAAAAGCACAATCGACAAATTGACTTCACGAAGTGCTACTCAATCACTGAAGAAATACATTGAAGAACCTAGTCCTAAGTATAGAATCCAGCTAAGAGTTTTAGCATTGATTTTTAGAGTTGTTCATTGTGTTTGAACTATTGATGTAATATTAGTTTCAGTATGTTATAAACTGAATTAGGAGCTAGTCTTCGAGTTGGAAAAAACTTAGAGACTTTGGGAAAGCATACCTTGGGAGGTGTGTGTGTAGTTAGGAATTAGTGTTTATAATTCCTAGTTGTTGAGTCAAAGGAATTAGAGTTTAGAATTCCTAGTTGTTGAGTTATAGAGATTAGAGTTTATAATTCCTATTTGTTGGTTACAAGAGTTTTTTAATTAGTCGTTGTTGAGGCTCAGAGTTATTTAGTGAAGTTGGGGTTAAATCCTGTAGAGGTACATCTCGTGATTTTTTTCAACTTTTTGAGCCGGGTGTTTTCCACGTAAAAATCATTGTGTTCTTACTTTCTATTTTACTACTTCCTTGGAACACGTCAGGCAACCTGTTCCATCGATAAGCAACAGTTTGATAAAAATAAGATAATCAGTAGGGTACAAATTCTTAACAAGTGGTATCAGAGCGAGGTTGTCTTAAAAAAGTCTGGCACCTAAGACAAAGATCAATATAATGAATTTCGCACCACCTACTGGTCATAGTGAAGGTCAATCCACTATTAGACCTCCATTCTTTGATGGTTCTCACTTTATTTAGTGGAAATCTAGGATGGAAACATTTATTCAAAGGGAAGACTACGAGTTATGGGACAGGATCACTGATGGTCCTACTATTCCAATGAAGTTAGAAGATGGTGAACAGGTCAAGAAGGTAAGAAGTGAGTTTACCGCTAATGACTTAGTGGCATTAAAAAAAATGCTAAGGCTAAGAACATCTTAGTCTGTGGACTAGGACCGACTGAATACAACAGAGCGTCAACCTGTACCATTTCTAAGAAAATCTGGGATGTACTGGTGAATGCACATGAGGGTACCTCTCAGGTAAGAAAATTCAGGATTTCTCTTCTCTTTATTGAATAAGAAGCTTTTAAAATGAAGGAGAATGAAACCTTGCATGAAATAATGACAAGGCTTACTGCCTTGACAAATGAGTTGACTTCTTTGGGAAAAGTCATCACTGTTGAAGAACAAGTTGAAAAGGTGTTGAGGGTGCTACCAAAATCAAAATGGAATGTTAAAGTGACTGCTATTTGGGAGGCAAATAAGGATCTCACAGGCATGACACTAGATGAACTAGGAGGGAATCTGAGAACTTATGAAATGGAAATTGATGGAACTAAAGAGCTAGCAGCCCTTGAGGATACCTTAGCTCTGAAGGCATCTGACAGTGATGAAGAAATTGAACTTGCCTTTATAGCTAAGAACTTTAGCAAATTCTTTAAAAAGAAGAAGGGAACAAGTAGCAAGAAATGGTCCAATGACAATCCAAATAGATGCTACAAGTGTGGTAAGACTGATCATTAGATCAGGGATTGTTCTGTCTGGGAAATAGAATGGAGAAAGGAAAGGGCTGAAAAGGAATTGAAAGAAAAAATCAAAAAGAGGGAAGAATATGCAATGGTAGCAGCATGGGGATCTAACTCAGATGATGATGAAGTTGATGAAACAACACTCATGGCTCTTGGAGATTCAAAATTGGAGGAAGAAGATGATACTTCTGAGGTAAGTATACTTGAACTTAAAGAAAAGTTGCATTTGTTTTCTAAAACAAGACTTATTTCGTTAATGAGTGCTCTAATTGATGATTTCCAAGAATTAACTTCTGATAGGGATGAGCTATTCAACAATCTTGCAAGTCTCAAGTTTGATTTTATTGATCTAGAAACTGGTAAGAACACTGTTGAAAAAGAAAACTGCACTATTAAGGAATAGGTTAGCAGACTTGATTCATCAAACCTGACCCTCAAATCTGAAATCTTGAAACTGACTCTTTCTGAAAATGGAAAAAAGGTCAAAAGTAAAGAACAAGAAAAAATTGAGTCAGAATTGACTAAGATTAAACATGAATACTTTTGTGAAAAAGAAAAGTTTAGTCAATTGAGTCAAGAAGTTCCTAAATTGAAACTTGATCTTGAAAGAGCTAATAGATGGACACATTCTTCAAGAATTGTTCATAAGTTAGGTCAAAGAAATCATAATGAAAAGGCTGGGTTAGGCTTTTATAAAAGTTCTAATGCTATTAAAGATCTGTGTTATATTTGTGGTAACCAGGGGAATCCAACCACTGAATGTCCAGTTGCAGCAAAAAGCAAATCAAGAAGCATAAGCCTAGCAAAAAAATTTGATTCCATATTAGCACAAGCTAACAAGAATGTCAAATTTGATCAGAGAAACAGGTCACATAACCTATTGCCTCGATGGGCTAGAAGAAACCTCATACATTCTTTTTCTCATAAGAAAGGACCCAAGCTTGTTTGGGTGCCTAAAGTTAACCCCTAATTTGTTTTGCAGGTGAGAGTGAAAGGAGGCAAGCAAAATTTGTACATGGATAAAGCTTGCTCAAGGCATAAGACTAGAAGAAAATAAAGTTTCTTTTACTCACCACATTTAAAGAGGGAATGGATTATTTGAAAGATGGGCTAGATTTGTAGTGCTCGTGTAAGGGGGAAGCAAGGGAGATTTAAAAAAAATAAAAAAAGAGGATGAGTGTGAAACTGATGAGCATGCACAAGAACATGTTGTACCACCTGGTTCAACTATTCTAAAGACTGAGGGCATATTGACAGGGGGAACAACAAATCAAGAAATTGATGCACCAATAATACCAACACAAGCTAATGATAATTTTGTTGGTAATTCATAAGAATTAGTGTTGTCACATGAATCTTAAGATATCTCATAGGAATCAATGGCTTGAGACTATGTTATTCAAATGAAAGTAATTTCACTCTTGAGAGCTATAAAAATGTTGACTATGTGGGTTACTTAATTGACTGGAGAAGCACCAAAAGCACTAAGTAGAGAGCATTTTGAAAGGAATAGGTTAGACTTGGAGATGATTAAAATTGCATGATTAAAAAGTTATTCTATTCAGTCTTGCACATTTAGTTGTGTGTCCTAATTCCAGATTTTTGACTTTTCTAACCTAATTTTGTATTAAATTGTGCAGAAAAATAGGTACAAGCAAGCAATTGTGACCACAAAGTTCTTCTTATCAGGTATGTTCTACACTGACATAAGCATAGGCTGTCTAAGTTGAAACAGTTGAGCATACCTGTTCAATTTCACACACTTCATCCTCTCATTGTCTAATAAAGCTAATTAATTGGTTGACCAAACTTTCTTTGATTCTCTCCAAATGGGTGTGCATAAATGTGTTAATCCTACACCAGAAAATCCTTCTTCTTTCTCAACCAAAATATCAGTTTTGTACCATGGATTTGCCAAGCTTGATCATCAATCACAGGCATCATATGTTTCTGAAGAACGAAAAGGGACATGCTCTCCCTTTTAGTTCTTAATTGGCTCAGATCTTTTAGGATTTCTCAGTCCTAGTTTAGGTTTGACTTTTCAAAGAACAATAGATATTTTTGAACAAATGAATCATGCTGCTCTACCTGTTTCAACAAGAAAGGCTAAAACTCATTGCAAAAATTAAAAAAAAATAAGAAAAATGATTTAGCTAAGATAAATTCTGAACTAGAAGCTGTATCTGACAGTCATGAAGCGGAGTAAGTGGTTCTTTAGGCTAGGATCATGACTTTGAAGCTTGACCTTGATTGAGAAAGGGATGAAAATATTGATGTCATTCGGCAATTGACACATTTGATAACACCTGTTTGACCTTCCTCATTAGCTCCTCACTATTCGTATCCTTAGCTATGTCCCACTTTTATACCTTTTTAATGCTCAGTTGTTTTGCTTTGTTCAGTACTAGTTTAGATTTAATGTGGAACATGCTCTAGTAGTTAAATGAAATGGTTATCTTTGCTAAATTGACTCATATTTTTTCTCTCTTTAATACATTACTATGTTGGCTAAAGTCTTTGTCTGATTGTTTTGATGATAGCTCCAGTGACCATGAATAGCATAACAAATCACTTTGGCTAGTATATTATTGCATTGAAATGGTTTTCGATGATGCCAAAAAGGGAAAGATAGGAGGGTTGTGCAATGTTTATTACCCATTGACTAACTTGTTCATTCTAGTGTTTTATACTTTAGTGCCTACAGGTGAAGACGTTTGAATGGACAAAGACAAGAGGTTTGTCATCATAAAAAAGGTGAAATTTATTGGAACCTTAGAGTTTTGATGAATGACAATATGAATGAAACAAGTTGATATATATGTTCCACTGATCCGACAAGTTCAGAAGTGCAGTCTACGGTATAAATAATTAAAAATTAGAATGAGTTAAATCAGTACAATTGGAAACTTCAAATTACTGATCATGTGGGGAATAAAACAAGTTTAATTTGATTCAAATACTTGATTATAAGGGAAAACAAGTTGAGTTGAAAGAGAAGTCCTATGTAAAGAAGGAGTTTCACTTTTGAGCATATTCTTAAGCGTCCTTTGTGTGGAAGGAGAAAGAATCTAAAAATTGCAGAAGTTTATGCAAAACGTATAATTTGAAGGACTCTTTGGAGAGTTGGAGTTTGACTACAACACTAAGGAGACAAGATTTGAAATTAAAGAAGGAGTCTCACTTGAACTAGAATTCTATGCAATGAGAGTTTTGATTAAAGGAGGAGTTTAAAATAAAGAATGACTCTTTAGAGAGCTGTGCTTAAATAAAAGATGTATTATTCAGAATAACTCACGCACTTACAAAGCAGAAAATCACAATCGACAGATTGACTCCACGAAGTGCTACTCAATCACTGAAGAAACACATTGAAGAACCTGATCCTAAGTATAGATCTAGCTAAGAATTTTAGCATTGATTTTTAGAGTTGTTCATTGTGTTTGAACTATTGATGTAATATTAGTTTCAGTGAGTTATAAACTGAATTAGGAGCTAGTCTTCGAGTTGAGAAAAACTCAGAGACTTTGGGAAAGCATACCTTGGGAGGTGTGTGTAGTTAGAAATTAGAGTTTATAATTTCTAGTTGTTGAGTCAAAGGAATTAGAGTTTATAATTACTAGTTGTTGAGTTATAGGGATTAGAGTTTATAATTTCTATTTGTTGGTTACAAGAGTTTTTGATACAAGTACGATCGTGATTGTGGACCAATACGTAAAGACTCGAGCTCGAGTGTCTGCCCAACCAATGGAACAAGCTTTGAAGTGTAGAGAACAAGTACCAACACTCCAAAGTCATCCAATATGCACACTCCAAGGCCTCCCTTTGTCTTGGCTCATTAAGGGCATTCTAGTCATTTTATATTAAGTTGAAACCTAGGCTATAAATAGAACATGTTAGGTCATTTTGTCATAACTTTGGGTCATTTTGTCATAACTTTGATGATATTTTGAGAGCTCTAGAGAGAGAGTCTTGCAAGGTGAATTTCTTGTAAACAAGTGTGGATATCACTTGTGTTGGTGCTAGTTTTGAAACGTTGGTTGCTTGGAAATCCTGTTCCCTTGAGGTCACCGTAGAGCTTGGTGTTACTTGTATGACTTATTGGGTCTTTGTGTTTAATATACACCTAGGTTCATAGTGTTTGTACATTTGTATATCAAGTTACCTATCTATCTATCTATCTATCTATTTCATTGTTGTTGTTGTTCATTCTCGGGCTTGGTGTCCCAAAATGGAGACTTTGTGTTCTTCTTGTTCTTGTGCTTGTGTTGTTAATCTAGTTTGTTGGCTCACTGATTTTAGAGGTGTTGAACACCTTAATATCTTGTTGTTATTGTGTTTTCATCGTTGTTGTAGTGAATCCGAGAGTGGTCACCAAAGGGGTCCTCGGTTCTTCCAACTTGTGGACTATTTTGGTGTTTGTTTTGTATCTCCTTTATCAATATTTTATCATTTGGTATCAAAGCCTGTCTTGATTTTGTTTCCACAAGATCAATCTTGGGCTAGCTTGCTTGAAAATACAAAAAAAAAGTAGTATTCTTGAGTTTGGATCTTGGCCGAAAGTTTATTGTGTTTGGCCGAGACTTGAACATTAGATCTAGGAGTCATTTTGGTTGTCTTGGTGTTTCAAGTGTTAGTTTTCTTTATTACTAACACTCTTGAGTCAATATCTAAATTTGAGCTTGTATTTGTTGAAGTGTTGTTGTGAACTTAAAGCCTTAGCTGGTTATGTTGTCATCTTGGTGGACTTGGCTGTGATTTGTTGGCATTGTTGTTGTTGGGATTGTTGTGTTCTTGGTGATCGTTGAAGTTGTTCTTGATGTTCTTCATCACTTTCAAGACTTGTTAAAATAAAGTGAATACTAGATCTATAAAGTTGAAGAGGAAAAGTTGAAAGATTGTTACTCTAGAAAGACTTACCATCACCCATCAACTAGTCAATCACTTCCCAACAACTTTCCTTGTTTTAAGGGGGATGGTACAAAAAAATCAAGTCTTCCACTTTTGAATTTGACAATAGGATTTCAAGACTTGTTTCCCTCCAAATCAATTCCCACCAATTCCAAATCACAAATTGTTCAAGACTTTCAATTTTGGAAAATAAAATTTGTTAAGACCGCAACCAATACGTGGCTGCCACATTACGTTTTACGGTTCACACGACAAATTTAGGCTCAAATTTTTTATTTCTTAGTTTCTAATCTTTGTTTCTTAGTTGCAATTTGTTGATTCTATTGCTAATTAACAAACTAGTAATTGTCTACTAGGTTGTAAATTAGTTTTTGGGTCCGTTTATTCGTGGTTACATTTCTTTGTGTGCTTTTATCTTTTTAAAATTCATTGTAGTTTCTTGGTTCAAGTCCGTACGTATTTTCTTTGAGTTATTTCAAAAGAGAATCTATTCCGACCTCGAGCTCCAATTGGTACCAAGTAATCTCCTTGGAGTATAAATGAGTTACCAACAATTATGAGGCTATTTGAGAGGCATTTCAAAGTGTGAGATCTTGAGAGCTTGTGAGGATATTTTATTTTCTAACATTAACTAGTTTGTTGTTTTTCGTGTTTTTATTTTAGAATTTCTTTTGTTAGGAACTATGGCATTGGAAAAGGTGACCATGAACGATTTGATGGATGCCATAATAGGTATGAAACATGACCTTAGTAGCCGAATGGAGAGAATGGAAAAAATAATGAATCGAGTGGAAGGAATAATGGAAGGGACGGAAAGCTCTCTTTGCAAGGAGTTGGATAACTTGATAGAGAATCCAAACCTTCCTAATCAAGTTCTTGTGAGTGGACATGCTATACATGAGCTACAAGGTAATCAAACTAACTCTTGCACTCTAGTGAATGAGTCTAGTAGCCAACTAAGTGTGAATGGTAGTTTGTCTTTAGGTGAGCCGAATTGTAACTCCCCGTATTCAAGTATGTGTATTGGTCTTATTTATATGAAATTAATTTTTTTATTTTATTTATACCGGAATTTGCCCATCGATGGTTCCATGTGAAGGTTATTGAATAAGCTTTCCAACGATATAAAGATTTTCCAAAACGGATAGGTTTTGGATATAATCGAGCACGTTCAAAACTATAAAACGGTGGCCGGGATATTTGGGAATAGTAAATGTGCAGGAAAATTTCCTGCACACAAACTACTAAGGCCAGCCGAATTTTTGGGTCAACTTCAAACAATCATAACTCCCTTAATATAATGAACTGGGAGAGCTGTAACCTATGAAAAGAAATATCTTTGTGTCTTCTTTCCAATGCAATTGGTTTCATCCAAATCCAACGTCTGAGTAAGGAGTTATACTCGTTTTACTTCAGCCTATCAAAATAGATTTTTAGGGTCAACTTCAAACGACCATAACTCCTTGTACAGGACGAACTGAGTGGCCTACTTTATATGAAATGAAATACCTTTGAATTTTCCTTCTAACAATACCAATTTCACCCAAATACGATATCGGAGCAAAGAGTTTTGGTCGATCTACTTTAGCTTATCAAAACAGTCCACCAAAGGACATATTTGACATTATTTAAATTTTAAAGACATTTTGGTCATTTTCTATTATATTATGGACGGGAATATGTGTATATATACATGTATATGAGTTCAAAAACTCATTTTCATCATCAATCATTGAGAAAGAACAAACCCTAGCCAAATTTGACCTTTAAATTACTTTTAATTCAACCGTAGAAATTCCAAAGTAATCTGATAACTGTGTTTGTCATCTCGAGAGCTTCGAATGGCACCTATTATTTGTGCAAACAGGATTACATAATCAAGAGGTGAATTCTAAGGTATGAATATTGTTTGCCTTTGTTCTTTTCCATATGTATATGTGTGATAGAGGATTATATGTATTGGTTGTTATTGAAAGGTGATGAAAATAGGGTTATGGACTATTTTGCATGGTTTGGTTGTATTGAATTGTGGAAGGTGGATATGGTAATTGAGTTATGGAAGGTGGATATGGTGATATACTATTGAATTGATGATTATTTATGTCTATGGATCAATTTGGTTTAATGGATTGGTTGGAAGGATAAATGAATCCAAACTTGATATTGGAGGATGTTGTATGAATATGCATGGCATGTGAATGTAATTAGAGTATAAGAGGTTTAAAGTGACACCCTTTATGGTGTAATTAAGGCTTACTACTTAACCACTAGTTTGGTGAATTCAAATAATTGAATTGTGATGTTTGGTCGCTAATACTAGATTGCTATATATGTTCATTGTAGATAAGTAATCCGAAAAGATGGGAAGTCCATTTGGGACTAGTATTGAAGGTTGACAATCAGGTATGTAAAGCATACTCTATACCATATCTTTGGCATGAAAGTGAACAATTGTTCTATTAAGAAAGTTTCCAAAGTTATTCAGTAACATGTGATCCATAATGATTTTGTATGATGTCCTACGTTACCAATAAACTTGTTTCCACCCTACAAGATGTTAAGACATTCCAATACTTACTTGTTTTCCAAATCTTACATGTTTATTGCACTAATGAATGTCAGAAGGTATCCGGTTACTCAAACAAGATCCATGTGCTATTAATGACTCCAAAATGTTTCATTGATATACCAATAAGTTCCTACTTCATTGTTATGGCATTGATGACTCTAAAACACTTCATTGATGTGACAATGAGTTCTTACTTCATTGTTATTGCATTGATGGTCTATTTATATGTCTCTTATTGATGTATCATTGTTTTAAAGTATCAAAAATGCGGTGGTGACCGAAATAACAATCTCAAAGATTAATTGAACTAAGTGATGGAAGTTCTCTCTTATCGGGTGGTATCCCAGGGGCATAAGCCTATCATGGGTTGATCCCTATTTATGTGTTTATGGGTGGTATCCCATGGGCATAAGCCTATCATGAGTCGATCCCAGTTGATATGTACTGGAGGCAACCTAATGGTCATAGTACAATACAGTAATGATTACAAAGATGATAAGAACGAAGGTAAAGTGATTGAATAAATACAATGTACAAGTTGTCATAAGTTCTTGTAAGTGTGGTCCACTCCTATTATGATTTATTCACTTGTTTCTGATTTCTATTGAGCTCCTATATCATATGTGATTATCTACAGCTTTACATACTCAGTACATATTTTGTACTGACGTCCCCCACGGGGGACCTGCATTTCATGCTGCAGGCACAGGTACCTCAGCTCATACACCGCACAAGTAGGATCCAGGATATCCAGCTGCTTTTGGTGAGCTCCAGTTTGCTTCGGGGATTTCCGTGTTATATCCAGTCACTTTTCGTATTGTATAGAAGTTAGTTATATGGCGGGGTGTGTCCCGACCTTAGTTAAACTCTGTGTATTATCTAGAGGCTTTGTAGACCTAATGTACAGTCAAGGTGGTGTTTTGTTAATAGACGTGATGGCTCTAATGGACAAGTATTGTCTATACATATATATGTGTGCTCGAGCTTATACAGGTGATTATTTCCTTTTATATGCGACATGATACTGTCCGAATTTCGGGTTGTCATAGAGGTATGCATGGGAAGTATAAGGTTATGAGCTGGTTCTCCCGGGCCTTCTTGGTTATGGGTGCCAGTCCACCCCAATAGTATTTGAGGCGTGACACGAATGTGCCTCCATTTGGTGATGATAATATACAACTTGAGATTGTGGATACACTAGTTGATCCATCTAGTGTTGAGGCCATTGTGGTAAGTGATAGTACATTGTCTTATGGAAGTCATAAAGACCAACTTGTGTGTGAAAATAGTGATGTTGAACATGTTGATCGAATGACTATGGATAACCCTCTAGTTGTTTTTGTTTTAGACCATGCTAGAATAGATGGGATATATGATTGTACTAGTGGTATTATTGGGAAAATAAAATACATCCTAAACCCCGTGTCCATGGACAATCCACCCATTTGATCCCGGTGATCATTTGAAGTATGGTGATGAGGATGTCTTTTGGAATGACTTGCATGCACATGGAATTTATGGCCTTCCTATCTCAGCTTTCAAGCCTCTTTGTTGTTTCAAGAAGAGTCTATGTTTTCCACTTGATGAGCAACACTTGTTCCTTATTTCTTGTCACATTTATATGGATAGACTAGTTGGCTCTTTCTTGGGAAGATATTCGGGTAAGAGGGATGTTTAGGTGTATGTGAAGTTTGAGCCACCTTGGCAAGATGCTATAATTGATTACACTAATCCTAACCCTCATACCTTGAGGAACTTGTGTTTTCTTGTCCTTCCTATTAGTTTACAAGGTTTGGATTCGAGGTCGAATCCTTTTTCAAGAAGGGAAAGATAATACAAGTATGATTGTGATCGTGGACCAATACGTAAAAACTCGATCTCGGGTGTCTTCCCTACCAATGGAACAAGCTTTGAAGTGTAGAGAACAAGTCCCAATACTCCAAAGTCATCCAATATGCACACTCCAAGGCCTCCCTTTTGTCTTGGCTCATTAAGGGCATTCTAGTTATTTTATATTAAGTTGAAACCTAGGCTATAAATAGAACATGTTAGGTCATTTTTTTCATAACTTTGATAATATTTTGAGAGCTCTAGAGAGAGAGTCTTTCAAGTTGGATTCCTTGTAAACAAGTGTGGATATCACTTGTGTTGGTGCTAGTTTTGAAATGTTGGTTGCTTGGGAATCCCGTTCCTTGAGGTCACCGTAGAGCTTGGTGTTACTTATATGAATTCTTGGGTCTTTGTGTTTAATACACACCTAGGTTCATAGTGTTTGTACATTTGTATGTCAAGTTACTTATCTATCTATCTATCTATCTATTTCATTGTTGTTGTTGTTCATTCTTGGGCTTGGTGCCCTAAAACCGAGACTTTGCGTTCTTCTTATTCTTGTGCTTGTGTTGTTAATTTAGTTTGTTGGCTCACTGATTTTAGAGGTGTTGAACACCTTAATATCTTGTTGTTATTGTGTTTTCATTGTTGTTATAGTGAATCCGAGAGTGGTCACCGAAGGGGTCCTCGGTTCTTCCAACTTGTGGACTATTTTGGTGTTTGTTTTGTGTCTCCTTTATCGAACTTGTATCATTTTTGTAATCAGTCATTGTTGAGGCTCAGAGTTATTTAGTGAAGTTGGGGTTAAATTCTGTAGAGGTACAGGTCGTATTTTTTTACAACTTTTTGAGCTGGGTGTTTTTCACATAAAAATCATTGTGTTCTTACTTTCTGTTTTACTGCTTCATTGGAACATGTCAGTAAAACACGTCAGGCAACCCGTTCCATCGATAAGCAATAATTAGGCAAAAATAAGATAATCAGTAGGGCACAAATTCTTAACAGTAGCAGTAAGAATACAGTGACCCCAATATCTTATCGAAATGTGTCCCTGAAATCTGATAGCTCTACAGACCTCTAATACATGTTTGTGCTTCCTCTCAGCAACACCATTTTATTGAGGAGTGTAAGCACAATATGTTTGGTGTAAGATACCAAGTTGTTCAAACATAGAAGCACATACAGAGTTAACAAATTCATTTCCATTATATGATCTAATGATCTTAACCTTTTGCTCAAATTGAGTTCTAACATAAGTCAAGAACTGTTTAAGTACAACACACACATCAGATTTGAGCTTAAGTAAAAATATCCAAGTCATTCTATAAAAATCATCAACGATTGTCAAAAAGTATTTATCGCCATCATATGTTGCCACTTTATAAGGTCCCCATACATCAAGATGTAACAATTCAAAGCATCTATTACTCTTTATACTACTCGCAGGAAATGGTAACCTTACTTGTTTAGCACAGGGACAAACAAAATAATTTTTGACAATGCTACTACAATTATCAAGAGTAGAAGGAGATAGTTTGTGCAAAACTTTAGACGATGGATGACCAAGCCTCTTATGCCACAATTCAAGGCTAGTTTTGGTTTCACTAACAGAGTTTACAGAGATTTTAGTAGAGTTCATATAGTTCTTAGCAACTAGAGAATGTAATCCTTTGTTGTGCTTCCAAAGCTTGAAGATAAGAGATATAACCCATCCTTTTCTCTACCAATCGCTTTCATCTTCCCATTGTAGAGATCCTGAAAGATAAAAAAGTTAGGAAAGAAAGCCACTAAACATTGTAAGGCCTTTGTTACCTGAGATACAAATAGAAGATTGAATTTGAACTGTGGAATGTGCAACACATTATCAAGTTTTTGTCCTCCGGATATTATACTAGATCCAACATGAGTGACATATGCAATATCACCAGTAGCTAGAAAAACTTTTCTCTGTTTGTTATTATCTCGTTTAACAGTGTCTATTAGCAGACTTTCATCAGCCGCCATATGGTTTGTAGCTCCTGTGTCTACAATCCATGTATTAAGATTGTTAATAGCTAGTAAAGCATTAGTCATACCTGCAGTTTTAGCTACTGATGTAGATTGAGGTTCATTTAGCAAATTTAAAATTTGAGCATATTGATCTGGAGTGAAGAAATAAGGCATCTGAGTTCCGACAGACTTTGAACTTGTATTAGGACCTTGACAAGTTGTAGCTTGTGAACTGTACTGTCCCCTTTCACCATAAGTAAACTCAGGAGTTCTACTATTCTTGACTGGATTTTCAGGAAGCACTTTGTAAGCAGTAGATTGGGGAGTGTAACCAGTAGAAACTCCCTCTTTTTTCTTGAACCTTGAGTCATTAGGATACCCAACAATCTTGTAGCAATTTTCCATAGTGTGCCCTTTTAACTTGCAGAAATCACATTGTAAATTGTAGTTTTTCTTGATTTTTTGAGAATTACTTATTCTAGCACTGTATAAGGCAGTTGATTCATAACTTCCTGAATTATTACTAGGATAATTTCCTAAAGTAACACTAGGAGATGCACCAAGAATTCCAGAATTAGCAGCAGTCATACTCTTCTGATTTTCATCACTAACTAACATTGCATATGCCTAATTAACAGTGGGCAATGGTATCATGAGCAAGATTTGGCTTCTTGCTTGATTATATGAATCATTAAGGCCCATAAGAAATTGATATTACTTTTGTCTTTGAAAATGACTCAAGAAATCCTTAGACTTATCACAGTTGCAACCAGGTAAAGGAATCAATATTTCATACTCATTCCATAAATCCTTTAGCTTTGAGTAATAAATAGGAATTAATAGAGTACCTTGGGTCAAAGTTGCAATATCTCTATGAACATTGAAGGAGAGGGATTCATCGATTTTATCAAATCTTTCACGAAGATCTTCCCAAACTGAGTGTGCACTTGAAGCATAAGCCACATCACTTATCAAATTTTGAGCTACTGAGTTCATCAACCACGAAAGAACAATCAATTTGCAATGATCCCATTGATAACCATATTTTTGATGAAATTTCTCTTTTTTCCATGATCCATCTACAATTCCCAGCTTGTTGAGACCCAGCAGTGCTATTCTCATGGATCTTGACCATAATCCATAGTGTTCAGTGCCCACCAGTTGAAATGAAATCAACGATATACCACTTGTGTCTCCGGGAGCCAAATACAATGGATGGGTGGCTTCAATAGTAACTCCAATTCCAAGATTCTCATCAGTTGAATCGGAATTAGATGTTTGCCCCAAATTTTCAGTTTCTGCCATTGTTAGCTCTTTCAAGAGACCTTATCGAATACAAGAATTTTGAAGAGTTTGAGCGGAAGAAGAATTAGAGCATTGTTAGCTTTGATACCATATTAAGAATCAGAGAATTTGATGAAGGAAAAGAGGAAGAAGAAGAAGAGACACTACTAAAAAAAAGGGGGAAAACCGACCACAAACACCGACCACGTGTGGTCGGTTTTCCCCAAAAATCGACCACAAAATCGATCAAAATGTGTGGTTGGTAAAGTTGTGGTAGTTTTTTAAAAACCGACCACAAGTGGTCTTTTTTTTTAAAAATATATATATATTTTTAAAATTCATTATTATTTTATTAAAATTGGAAAAAATAATTTTAGGAAAAAAAAACGACCACTAGTGGTCGATTTTTTAATAAATTAATTATTTAATTTATTGAAAAACCTATCACAAGTAGTCAATTTTCAAATAAATTAATTAATTAATTTATTTCAAAACCGACCACTTGTGGTAGGTTTTTTAATAAATTAAATAATTAATTTATTATAAAACTGACCACTTGTGGTAGGTTTTCTAATAAATTAAATAATTAATTTATTATAAAACCGATCACTCGTGGTAGGTTTTCTGCAAAAAAAAATAAAATAGAAAAATCAAATTAATTTATTATAAAACCTACCACAAGTGGTAGGTTTTCTGCAAAATAAAAAATAAAAAAATCAACCACTTGTGGTTGATTTTTCTGAGAATTAAAAAAAAAATCAAAACTCAAATCCAGCATGTAACAATAATAGTGCAATACAACAATATCAAATCAAATACAGTAGCAATAACAATCAAAAATCAATTGTAAATACTTTAAAAAATGTACAAGACATACAAAATGTCCAACAAAAGTGAGTATGAAAATACTACAACAATAGTTTCATACAACAAAATGTCTAAATTCAAAGTAAAACACATACAAAAATAAAAAAAACTAAAAGTCATCATCATCGAATTCGTCCTCGTCTTCCATATCATCATCTGTGTTGAAATCATCCAGGGGGCCTAGACCCTTTGCATCCCGAATTGCATCACCATAATACGAAGGAATAACCCCCACAGTCCTAATGAAAGAGCTCATCTGCGACTGCAGCTTCTTGAATTGTGATGTTGTTGCCTTCTCTATCTTCTTCTGCCTCTCTCTCTGTTCAGCAAGCTCTTCAGTGAGTTGAGATATTGTATTTTGTAGTCTTTCAATCGTTTCTCTATCAACTGAAGAGCTAGAGTAAGAAGGGCCGGGCGAACACCTAAAATTATCGCCAAAAAAGTTTTTGTGGTATCCGACTAAATGGCCTCTATTTACAGGTCCCACAACTTTTGCCCATAACTCCTCCTCTACATGTTGGGGTATTGGGTCACTCTGACTTTCAGGAGGCTGACTACTACGATACGCACCAACAAGACGCATATATTCGTCCTATATTCAAAGTAAAGTTAATACTAAAAGTAAAAAAATATTAAAGTAGTTATAATTGAATAATATCAACTTTAAGAAAAAGATTCATAAATTCAGAATTTATTTCTTACATGGACAGCTTTTGCACGAGCTTCAACCCAGACATCTTCATCAGTCGGGTTCTTTTTTTTTCATCACATGAGTCTCCTCGTATAGCTCATAATGTGGTATTTTCCTACCCTTTAATTTTTCTGCATATGAAAAAATTATCAATGTTCAAATAATAAAAATTTTAATATGAAAAAATTATTTACTAATCTGAACACATGAGTAGTTTAGTTAAAAATTCTAAATATCTAATATTTAAAATCTAAATATTTCATTATTTAAGAGAAAATAAAATCATAACCAAGTGCTATACAAATCTGTTTTCCATTAACATGCTTAGAAAAAGTAAATTACTACCGAAATGTTCGAAGGAAAAGTAACGATGGAAGAGAGGAACGCTTATTACAAAAATAAATAAATTACAAACAGAGCAAGATATGATTAATTAAATATTATAAATCAATTTTTAGATCTAATGACTTAAGAGCATAAAATAGTTTTGAAAGACTTAAATGTTTGTTGTTTATAGGGATGACAACAATATTATGAATCGTGGTCTACAAACTAAACAACAAATATTTGAAATCAGTCATAAGTTAAACTATATAATAATAGTAATAATTTTAAAACAAGTAAAAAATTTACATGTTGAATATAGACACATAAAATATTTACATATAAAGACATATGATCTCTTCTACTTCCCCACGGGCAGTATTTATATGCAAAAAGAATCAAAAGTACCATGTTCAGTCCAAAATTCAAACTCTGAAAAAAACGAAATTGAACAGTGGCTTTGATTAAGAAATGAAAGTAGCTTTTGACAATTGTGAATTTGAGTTTTAAAACATTTGAATGTAAATAAATAAAAGAGGAGTAGGAAACTGAGAATTAAAACTAGGAAAAGAAACACAAATCAGACATTTTCCCAATCCCTCGAGCAGCCCCTTGTTCCGCTATATCACAGCGATTATATAATAATTATTACAAATCATGAAGAGAAAAATAAATCTTATTCTATAGGCAAAATATGCTGTTTAACAAGGAAATACTACTGGTAGCATGATGTTATTGTTAGGACCGAAATAATCAGATTTCATGTCATGCAGAAGGTAGCAAAGTAAATTTTGAAAGACACCACATAAGAAGTTAAACGAGAAACACCAAAAGAGACACAATATTTAATGTGGTTCGGTCAACCTACATCACAAGAGGAGATGAGCAATCCGCTGTAGAAAAGAGAGTACAAAATATCGAGACACACAACTAGGGGTGGGCATAAAATACCAGAATCCGAATTACCGTACCGAACCAAAAAATTTGGTAATTGGTGTAATTTGGTATTTGGGAGTAAAATTCTAAAATTACGGTATTTGGGTTTGGAATTGGTAAAAAATATTACTATCGTTTGTATTTGATATTTCCCGAATATCCATAATAGTTAAGTGACCCATAGGCCACATACCTAGTCCACACTCCAAAGACCACATACTTGTGTGAATATTGCTCAAACAAATTTTGAACTATTAAACATAGACATAAAGTAAATTCTTAACTTTACACAGCAGACTTCCTTGCAACCAACATATGACAACTTTTGACGAAAATATCACGCTAAGCATGAAAATCAGGGCGTGGAAGGGAACAACAGAAAAGAAGTCTTCATGACATGATGCATAACACCATTGCTGACTGCACTTGCCCAACTCTAATATTCCTAACATAGGTCGGAATATGGCTTTAACCAAGGGGACTTGGTCAAGCCTTCTTAATCCTTGTGTTCACATGTCAACAACAGATGGAAATTATCGAAAAACTCAGCACTTGGCAGACAACATAACATATATTGCTCTCCATCATATTTAAAGAAGTAATATTATGACTTTGCATCACATTTACATCCAGTTTGATGTAAATGTTATTCGTGTTACATCCAGTTCTCCCATTCTTGGAGCTGGGTCAAACTACAATAACATAGGTTTTAAGGTGTTCCATTAATTGAGCCACATATTTCAACTTGTAACAAGACCAAACAAAATTGATTTATTCTAGTGTAAAACTGTGTATTCAGAGGTGTAAAACTACCATACAAAATTAAATTTTTCTCAAAACGTTGGCTGGAAATCACCACTATTATGACCAAATAGGATCACTATAAGCATGTCCAACTTTAATATGGTAATACCTAATTCCGTACCGAACCAAATTTTAATTTACCGATTACTGAATTACCGATCCGAAGTTTAATGGTATGGTATTTGGTATTTACTTTCATTTATCGATTATCGAATTACCAAACACGAATTATGAAAATACCAAACCGAATACCGAACGCCCACGCCTAGACACAACTCACACAATTCAATCAAAATAAAAAGAGGTTCTCGTAGGTGACTCCGCTGTCACACCCCCTTTTTGACTCCAAAATGAAAGAATTCGTTTTAAGTTTCAAAAGGGTTTTATTATTAAAGTGACAAAAGATGAAAATTTGTTTCGAAAAGGATTCATTAGTTTTAAAACTCAGAGTTGCTACTTGGCGTAAATCGAGTGTGCCAAGTCACCCATGAATATCCTTTTTCAAAACGATTTTGACTCTATAAAACTGATCCGCGAAAAGAGATTCCGGCTAAGGAATTCTGTTGACCGAGGGGAAGGTGTTAGGCACCCCTCGATCCCGTGGTTTGACCACGGTCGCTTGGTAGAGCGTATCGGCTAACTTTGACACTACGAGGGTATAAACCACACAAAATAACAAAATAACAATCAATCAAGCAAACAAGATAAAACAATCCAAAATTTTAGTGTCCAGTCCAATTATACAGTCCAAAAATAGAAAAATGCGTAGAAATAAATCCTACTCTAAATTAATTCTAGACTAATGCTCTACCCGACGCCTCGGGCCTTCATCACGAACGTCCTCCGGGTACATGATACCTCGAGGCATTCCCCGGTGAATAAATATATACAGATACTTCGGGGCATTCCCTGGCCAAATTATACAATTGATTCAAAAGTGATAAAATCAAACCATTCAATCAAATTTCAAATTCAAACATTCAACAAAAACTCTTATTCATAGGAATTTTGCCTACCCAAACCTATATTCGCCTATTCATTTCAACGTATCATGATCCTATCGCGTTCCAATAATATCATGCTTATTCTGAGCTTAAATGACATTACACCAAAATTAATTTATATATATATTTTTTTTATTTTTATCCACTTCTCAAATCCAACCCCCACTCATTTCATTTTTATCAACCATACCATCAAAATTACTCCGGTTCATTCCATACATATCATAAAAATTGCATTGTCAAGCGCATAATCACAAAATCAACAATAAAACAATCCGACAGAACATGATCACACCCACATAATCACAAGCAACTCAACAAATCAAGATAGAAAATGGGTTAAAGAAATGGACCTCGAAGAAATGTTCTTGTATGATAATAGAGAAATCCGAGAACCAAAATCCTCAATGGAGATCCCCAATGCCGAACAAAGCTCCAGGTCATAGATATTCAATCCACCAAATCTCGAAAACCTCAAAGCACGATATTGGGAACAACCCCAGAAACTAGACGAAACCAAAACATCCTAACAATCCCAACAGATAACTGAAATCGATAACCGAGCTTCGATGAGCTAACAATAACAAAATCGGCTAAGACAACGAGGCTCCGGCCAGATTACGTCCATATTTCGGAAACCCCTAACACCTCTCGACCTAATTCGCCAAAGAAATCAAAGAAAAACAAAGAGTTTTTTGGCGATTTTGAGATGAGAACGATCAAACGACGAAAGAGAAACCAGTTCCGGTGAACTTGAGGATAAATTCGGCAAGCTTAGACCGAGAAATGACGAACTCAGGCCAATTCCAGCTAGATTTCTCCAGAGAATATCAAGAAACTGACCAAACCATGCTCAAACTCTCTTCATCCTATCGACTTACCTTCACTTTTCTCTCCCTCAAGCTCTCTTCTATCCCATTTTTTTCCAATCTGGTGTATGTGTGTTTGATGCGTGCGTAGTACATTTTCCGATGACCCTCTCCTTTTCCGGTGAAGTTTTTGTATGTGTATCTATGTTCTCTAGTTATTGTGTGTGATATGTGAATATGGTGGTTTCTCGTGAGTGAGATCTACTATGGTGAGGATGATGGATCGTATATGGGTGAAGTATGGTGAATTCTGTAGAAGAGAAATTTGGAGATGATGGTGTGGGTTTGTATATTGTTGTTGTATATGAGGTGTGAATCCCCTGTATTTTTGTGATCTGTGAGAGGAAAACCAAATGAAGAAGAAGCCCCTCTCAAAATTCTCGATGGTGTCTATAGCTATTTTCTTGTGAAATTGTGGATAAGGACCCCCTTTTTTTTCGTGCACTCTCTATGTATATATTGCTAATGGAAAGAAAAATATCTTTTTGGGGACTTGTGGGTCCATCCCCCTTTTGTCATTTCCTGGAAAGTTCCCCCATGTATATTTCTTTGTGGACAAGAAAAAGGGAGGGTGAGGTGTTATTTTTTAATTGGAGGGGTAAGAGTTAGGTGTCTTATTTTAATTGAAAGGGTTGTTAGGATGTTTGAAAGAAATAAAGTTTGTTAGGGATTTTGTTGAGAATTTTTTTTTATAATTTTTTTGGAATGTAATTACATGGGTAGGGTAAGATAAAAATGGGTAAAATGATATCGGGGAGGGATGAAATTACGTGTCTACATCATGCCCCCTTTGAATGTAAACACGCAGTGTTTTCAGACAAAGAAGTAAACAACGAGACCGAATTTTGTCCTGATCTTTATTCAAAGAGAGGAGTAAAAGAAAGAAGGACAATTGAATCCTGTTGGACACCCTATCTACCCAAGTCATGAGGAAGTCACAAGTATCTAAAGGGTTGGAAGAGAAGTGGACTATACCGAGTTGGAGAGTCGAGTGAGGTTCCATCGAGGTTCCAGTTCGCGGCTGTATCATTACATCAAAAATGAAAATTACAAGTTAAAAAAAAATAAATGAAATTACAAAATCCTATCTATACAGCTTCTGTCGGCTCTTGACTCGGCTTTTATCACCCTATTCTTCAGGCGGGCTCCTGACTTGCAATTTCTTCAACTTGTTGCTTTCCTTTCAATTTCTTCACCCTATTCTTCAGGTGGGCTCCTGACTAGCTATTTCATCACCCTATTCTTCAGGAGGGTCCCTGAAACCCAAAATTAAAACTAGAACGAAAATTATCCCAAACAAAAATTATAGTAAAGTAGTATTTCATTTTTGAAAGCATTGTCCCATTTTCCAGGAGGGTCCTGAACAGAAAGTAAAGTTCCATTTTTTAGGAGGATCCTAAACATAAAGTAAAATCTCATTTTTCAGGAGGTTCCTGAGCAGTAGGTAAAGTCCCATTTTTCAGGAGGGTCCTGAGCATAATGTAGAACCTCATTTTTCAGGAGGGTCCTGAACAGAAAGTAAAATTCCATTTTTCAGGAGGGTCCTGAACATAAAGTAAAATCTCATTTTTTCAGGAGGGTCCTGAGCAGAAAGTAGAATCTCATTTTTCAGGAGGGTCCTGAGCAGAAAGTAGAATCTCATTTTTCAGGA
>NC_061112.1:144957897-144993276 GCF_002878395.1 Capsicum annuum | reverse complement strand
AAAGTAAAATTCCATTTTTCAGGAGGGTCCTGAACATAAAGTAAAATCTCATTTTTTCAGGAGGGTCCTGAGCAGAAAGTAGAATCTCATTTTTCAGGAGGGTCCTGAACAGAAGGTAAAGTCCCATTTTTCAGGAGGGTCCTGAACAGAAGGTAAAGTCCCATTTTTCAGGAGGGTCCTGAACAGAAAGTAAAATTCCATTTTTCAGGAGGGTCCTGAACATAAAGTAAAATTCCATTTTTAGGGAGGGTCCTGAATAGAAAGTAAATTCTCATTTTTCAGGAGGGTCCTGAACTGAAAGTAAATTCCCATTCTTCAGGAGGGTCCTGAACAGAAAGTAGAGTCCCATTTTTCAGGAGGGTCCTGAACAGAAAGTAAAAGTCCCATTTTTCAGGAAGGTCCTGAACAGAAAGTAACATCTCATTTTTCAGGAGGGTCCTAAACATAAAATAAAATCCCATGGATGTGCATTTCCAATGGTAGATGAATTAAGTGAAAGCGAATTCGCCCCTATTTCAACAAAGAAAATTTTTTAATTAAAACCTTAGTGGTGGCTTGCAGCTCTTGGCTTCTCAGGTATCTGCCCCAGCACTCGTTCCTTTCATCTCTGTTCCAAATCGCTGAAACTTGCCCTATCTTTTCGCATCATTGACCCGGATCCAAATTGAGGGAAATAAGCTCTGACTCGAACAATGGGTTTCCATTTTACCATGCCTCTTAGGTGCACTCTTTTTCCAAATTTGAATGCTTCCACAAATCCAACAGCCTATCGGTTGATAGACTTCCTTTGCTTCATGTTGAATTACGATCATATTTCTTTCATGTGCTGGTACTTGGATTTTCCTCATATAATTGGAAAGACTGGTAGTAAATTTTGAAATCCTTTCTCACTTGTTTTGACACAGACTTGACTTAAAATGTAAAGAAATGATGGTGACTTTTATTTTGATAAATGACATAAAAAGACAAAAAGCATGAATATGTAAATGAAAGAAAAGGGCAATGTAACATATTCAAAAAGAAAACTTATCTGAATACGACAGCCAACTCCAATGAGTATGACATGCATTTTGGATTAAGCTGCCTGATCTTCCTATCCAAACTCCCCATTTGTTGTTGAGTTCGTGCCTTTGCCGCCGAGCCGTTTCTTCAAATCCATTGGACTCATACATCACATTCAATTGACGACATCTTAAAAGACTTTCGCCAACAAATCTCTTTATTTTCACTTTTCACTTTTCACTTTTCTTTTGAACTCGCCATCGCCTTACGGTGCCCGTGAGGGTTTTTGCCAATAAAACTCTCTCATTTTTATTTCTCTCCATTCACCATCGTCTTATGGTGCCTGCGAGGGTTTTCACCAATAAGACTCTCTCATTTTCATTTCTCTCTCACCATCGCCTTATGATGCCCGCGGGGGTTTTCACCAATAAGACTCTCTCATTTTGTATTTCTTTCCTGATTTCTTATGCTGAGGGAGACAAGTGGTACCTCACAATGTATCATCATATCCATTGCATGCTTAGCCTTAACATTATCAAAATTGATCTGAAGGACTTTCTTTGGCTGTAACTTGGCTTTCAGATAAGGTTAGAAAAGGATGGCAAGAGGTTCAAATGACACTTGAAGTGGGGTGGGACTTACAACTTTTGGAATCGACTCAAACAACACATTAACTCATGCCCCAGTTTTTGTTGACTGGGTGACTCTAAAATCTTTATTTGGTTGGACCGAGCTCGAAATAGGGCAGCCTACGTATCTCACTCCCGAGAGAGGAGAATCAGGTCGCACGTAGTTCCATAAGCTTGTTCTTTATTTTGATTTTGACTTTTTTTTCTTTTCGAACTGTTTCTTTTATTCTTAATTTCTTGACATTTATCTTTGACTCTATTTTGATTCCAAAAGAGGGATATGAAAGAAAAAAAATAAAACGAAGCTCAAACGGGTAAACAAAGGATGACAAAATGTTTGGATAGAAGAATAAAATGTCTTCATCATATCAATCTTAAAAATGCAAGTACTAAACATGCAATAAAATCAACAAAGGATAAAATATCATACATAATATCTTTTGACCGCATCAGCATTGATAGCCATTTCTGCTATTTTGCCTTCAATATCTGTCAAATATAAGGCTCCATTGGGCAACACTTTCTTCATAATGAAGGGACCTTGTCAGTTAGGGGAGAACTTGCCTTTCGCTTCAACCTGGTGAGGAAGGATACGTTTCAATACCAACTGACCAACTTCAAAATTTCTGGGACAGACCTTTTCGTTATACGCTTGAGTCATCCTCCTCTGATACAACTGGCCATGACACACAGACGTTAGCTTTTTTTCCTCAATCAAACTCAAATGCTCCAGTCAGGTTTTTACCCATTCATCATCATCAATCTCTGCTTCTACAATGACTCGAAGAGAGGGAATTTCAACTTCTGCAAGGATGACTGCTTTTGTCCCATACACCAATAAATATGGAGTTGCCCCTGTTGAAGTGCGAACAGTGGTGCAATAACCTAGCAATGCAAACGGAAACTTTTTATGCTACTGTCTAGACCCTTGTACCATTTTTCGCAGTATCTTTTTTATATTCTTATTGGCGGCTTCTACAACACCATTGGCCTTTAGGCGATATGGAATAGAATTTCGATGTGCGATCTTAAACTGTTGACATACTTCTTTCATCAAATGACTATTAAGATTGGCAACATTGTCTGTAATGATCATCTTAGGAATTCCAAACCTACAAATGATGTTGGCATGAAAAAAATCTACCACAACCTTCTTTGTCACTGACTTGAAAGTTACTACTTCTACCCACTTTATGAAGTAATCAATGGCTACCAAAATGAATCTATGTCCATTTGATGCCTTCGGCTCAATCGGTCCAATCACATCTATTCCCCAAGCCACAAACGGCCATGGAGCGGCCATTGCATGCAACTCGGCAGGAGGAGAACGTATCAGATCACCCTGTACCTAGCATTGATGACACTTTCGAACAAATTGAATAGAATCCCTCTCCATAGTAAGCCAGTAATAACCTGCTTGAAGAATCTTCTTTGACAAGACATGACCATTCATATGCGACCCGCATACTCCAGAGAGTATTTCAACCATGATTGCCGAGGCTTCTTTTACATCTACACATCTCAAAAGTCCCAGATCTGGGGTTCTCTTATATAAGATCCCCCCACTTAAGAAAAATTCAGTAGCCAAACGCCTAATAGTCCTCTTTTGATCGCTGGTGGCATATGTTGGGTATTCTCCTGACTGCATGTATCGCTTGATATCCAAGAACCAGGGTTCTCCATCGAGCTCTTCTTCAATCGCATTACAGTAAGCATCTTGATCACAACTCTGTATATGCACAGGATCGATGTAGGCTTTATCAGGATGTTGGAGCATTGAAGACAAAGTAGCTAAAGGATCAACAATTTCATTATGAATCCTTGGAAAATACCTAAATTTTACTAACACAAACCGTTGACATAACTCCTGCAAGCATTATCGATACGGGATGAGCTTCAAATCTCGCATCTCCTAATCCAAATCCCCTTGCACCAATAATTCCTGGACTCCTATATCAACAGCTAACCTCAAACCAAGACTGCAAGCTTCATACTATGCCATGTTATTAGTACAGTAAAATCAAAGTTGTGCTATTACCGGGAAATGTTATCCCAATTTAGAGATAAGAATTGCACCTATTCTGACTCTTTTCATATTAACAGATCCATCAAAGAACAATTTCCAACCTGGATCAACATCTATAACGACTTCATCAACACACGACACTTCTTCGTCAGGAAAATATGTCTTTAATGGATCATACTCTTCATCGATGGGATTCTCAACAAGATGATCTGCCAAGGCTTGGGCTTTCATGACGGTTCGAGTCACATATACAATGTCGAACTTGGTAAGCAATATTTTCCTCTTTGCCAATCGACCTGTCGGCATAGGCTTCTGAAAGATATACTTCAAAGGATCCATACGAGAGATGAGATAAGTAGTATAGGATAAGAGATAATGCTTCAACTTCTGTGCTACCCAAGTTAGGGCACAGCATGTCCTTTCAAGAAGAGTATACCTGGCCTCATATGCGGTGAACTTCTTGCTAATATAATAAATAGCCTGCTTCTTCTTGCCTGTAACATCATGTTGACACAAGACACAACCAAAAAAATTATCCATGACTGATAAATATAAGATCAAAGACCTACCAGGCTCCGGTGGTACCAGCACGGGCGGATTTAACAGATATCTTTTGATTCTGTCGAACGCTTCCTGACATTCTTCAGTTCATTCTACCGCAACACTCTTTTTCAGCAACTTGAATATGGGCTCACAAGTGGTTGTGAGTTGAGCAATAAACCTTCTAATATAGTTCAGTCTACCAAGCAAACTTATCACCTCCATCCTATTTTTGGGTGGGGGCAAATCCTGAATAGCTTTGATTTTCGAGGGATCCAATTCAATCCCCCAACGATTGACCACAAACCCTAACAGCTTTCTAGACAGAACTCCAAATACACATTTTGCTGGGTTGAGTGTGAGATTATACCTGGGAAGCCTTTCAAAGAACTTTCTTAAATCTTTAACATGGTCGGCCCAACTTTTTGACTTAATAATCACATCATCCATGTATACCTCAATCTCCTTATGCATCATATCATGAAACATAGTGATCATGGCTCTCATGTATGTTGCTACAACATTCTTCAAACCGAACGGCATCACTCGATAACAATAGGTCCACCATGGTGTGATAAAAGACGTCTTCTCCTTGTCTTCATCATCCATAATGATCTGGTGATATCCAGCATAACAATCCACAAAAGAGGCAACCTAGTGTTTAGCACAGTTGTCTAGCAAAATATGGATGTTGGGTAGTGGAAAATCATCTATCGGACTTGCTCTGTTCAAATTACGGTAATCAACACATACTCGAATTTTGCCATCTTTCTTTGGTACGGGAACAACATTGGATAACCACATGGGATAACGAGCCACTCGAATTACTTTGGCTTCAAGTTGTTTCATGATTTTCTCTTTGATTTTAATACTTACATCAGTTTTAAACTTCCTCAACTTCTGTTTGACATGAGGGAATGCGGGGTTAGTTGGCAAATTATGAGCCACTAATTCAGTGCTTAAACCAGACATGTCATCATAATACCATGCAAAAACATCCTTATAATCAATTAATGCTTGAATCATTCCATCTTTTAACTGTGGAAAAGCATGTACACTGATTTTAGTTTCCCTAACATCTTCTTTATTCCCTAGATTTATTGGCTCAGTCTCATTCAAATTAGGATTCGGTTTGTCTTCAAACTGTTCCAACTCTTTGCTTATTTCTTCTAGTGCTTCTTTTTCATCATATTCCCCATCCTGTTTCATTACATCTTGATTAGTTTGGATTTTAAGATCAGACTGAAAATTCCGCATGCATGTCATGTCATTAGAATCAGCATAAAGAGAACTGTATATAAAAAAAAGAAAAAGAAAATATATTAGACACGAAACAAAAGGGACATTGCATTTCATTAAATAAAAAGATAAAAGGGGTTAAGCATAGATGCCAACATAACATAAACAAGCTAAAATTAGAATTACAACCCTAAAATAACTCAGATAAATAAAAAGAAAAATAAAATAAACCACCAAAACTCCCTCCTGACGGGGATAGGAGTGACTTCCCAATTATTGATTCGGACGGCTGGACCTATGAATTGCGCGCCAGCCATACTGGTGCCTTCTCCTGCTTCGACCATATCAACTTTAATAAAAAGGTTCTGACAGTTATCAACCAATTCAACTTCAAAGTCCACATGCTTCGTGACACCGCTCTTAACAAATGATTCACTGAGTAGTGGCATTGGGTGAGGGAGTGACCATGTTTCCTTTTTCCTTCCCTTGGCTTTCTTCAGATCTTCAGCCGTAGGCTCAAATCCCATACCAAATATGCCCACATTCTCACTCAGACATATGGGACGAACTATACGATGCAGAGACGCTTCCAAACCCTTTCCTGGCTCAAATTCATATTTCCAAAGTTCACTCACCATCATGATAGAAGTGGAAGATAATTGCAGTCCCGGTATAACCTGCCATTCAAGGATACGATTCACTGGCACTGTATCAAAAATTCAATAGACGAATGTCTCCTCTACGTTATTTGCTTCAATAAGAGACAAGGGAGAATCTTTGTAGGCGGACAAATCTCCTTCACCATGAATAACCACTTCTTGCCTATCATGCTCAAACTTAATCATTTGGTGTAGTGTAGATGCAACCGCCTTGGCCTTATGGATCCACGGCCTTCCCAACAACAGATTGTAAGAGGAGTCTATATTCAATACTTGAAATTCTATGGTGAATTCAACCGGCCCTATGATCAACATTAGTTCTATTTTGCCAATGGAGTTTGATTTTGCACCCTGACACATACATTATTAGGCCTGATTCTCCCATCACTAATATTCAACTTTTGTAAAGTAAAAATAGGGCAGATATTTGCACCTGAACCTCCATCAACCATAACATGAGTGACGTAGAAATCTTCGCACTTCACTGTAATGTAAAGGCCCCGGTTATGCCCTGCACCTTCAACAGGCAATTCATCGTCAGAAAATCTGATCCGATTGACCTCAAAGATTTTTCTGACCATTTTCTCAAGCTGATTTATTTTAATCTCCCTAGGAACATATGCTTCATTTAATACCTTCCGTAAAATATCACGATGTTCCTTGAAGTGCAACAATAAAGATAAGAGGGAAATTTGAGCAGGGGTTTTCTTCAACTGGTCTATTATTGAATACTCTGGCAATTTCATCTTTTTCAAAAATTCTTCGACTTCTTCTTCGGTGATAGGCCTTTTGATAGATGACGGTCCACTCACAATTGGCTTGGACTTTCTTAAACTTTCAGACACGAAGCATCTTCCTGACCTAGTCAAACCCCCTACCTTATCTACATCTTCCACTACTTCTTTCCCGTGATAGGTCATCACAGTCCGACCATAATTCTAGGGAACCCTTTTCGTATCAACTATCAGAGGTTGGGTCATCGGTTGAGGACAATAGGCGCTGCTAGTGCTTCTTTCACCGTCAAGATGGGCTTACTCGGAGCTCCTACCACTGTCAACTTAGGTTTATCCTGACTTAAATCAACATACCTTCTTGCACCTTACACCGTGATCAGGGGTTTATTTGTGCTTTCTTGGGCTTTATCTTCTTTCATTCCTTCTTGGCTCGATTACATTGCTGTCAAAGACTCTTATACATTCACCGATTTCTCCTTAATGGTCTGTATCTTGATGATAGGCTTATAACACCTTGACAACTCTTTCTCGTCATATATAAATTCTAACATATTGGTTTTAGCATGGGTTGGCAGTGGATTTTGGTTAATGTTTGGACCCTCCGGGGCCTGTACCAGCATCTGATTTGTGTCAGTTAAATCTTGGACAGCTCTCTTTAAATGCCAGCATTTCTTGATATCATGGCTTGGTATGTCAGAACAGTACGTACACCTTAAAGAATAATTGAGATTCCTCGGTGGTGGATTTGAAAGCCTTTCTTGAATTGGGCTTAAGACCTTTAACTTTCTCAACCTATCAAACAAGCTAGCATATGACTCGCCAAGAGGTGTGAATTGATTTTTAACCGCCTTCTCTTTCTTATACTCGGCCCTAGGTTGAAAACTGAGTTTGGAGGGGTTTTGGTAATTCAGTGGAGCGAATGGGCGATTTTGTGGGGTTTGCGCATGCCATTACGGGTAAGAAGGGTTTGGGCATATGGATGCGTGCTATATACTGGGTACGAGGATGGTGGAATGGAATATAAAGGATTTTGTGGAGGGTAGTAATGGTGGGGAGGAATATATAGAGCTTGGGCATAGACTTAGGCTTTGGATTGGGGATAGGGGTGAGGTCGTCTTTTGGGATAGGAATGGGTTCCAGCTACGACAGTCGCCTCATCCTCTTTCTTTTTTCTACCTTCGAATGCGCCAGATCCACCTTGAATCGCTTGTGTGGTGGCTTTCAATGCAGCAAAACTCACTATTCGGCCGGTCTTAATTCCGTTCTCTATTATCTCCCCTATTTTAAGGACTTTAATAAAAGCCTTTCCCATTGCTGGAAGTAAATGTTGAAAACAGGTCTCATCCTGTGCCTTAATGAAAACCTCTACCAACTTACTTTCTTTCATTGGAGGCTTTACCCTGGCGGCCTGTTCACTCCACCTTATCGCGTATTCCCTAAAACCTTCAGTGCTTTTCTTCTTTATGTTGACCAAGAATTTTTCGTTCGAAATCAGGTCGATGTTATACTGAAAATATTGCACAAACTCAGAAGCTAAGTCATCCCAGCTGTTCCACTTGTCGACATCTTGATCGATAAACCATTTTGAAGCCAGATCAGAAAGACTCTCGCCAAAGAAAGCCATGAGCAGCTCTTCCCTTCCTTCTGCAGCCCTTAATTGGTTGCAATAACATCTCAAGTGTGCCACAGGATCACCGTGCCCTGCATACTTCTCAAACTTGGGCATTTTAAAACCGAGGGGAAGGTTGATGTCTGGGAACATGCAAAGATCTTTATAGGAAACACTCTTATATCCTTCGATTCCCTGCAAATTCCTGATGGCCTGTTCTAAACTTTTCACCTTCCATGCTATGACTTCCTGTTCCTCTGTTGCGACAGGTTTCTCCGTATCAAATGGAAATGCAGGTAGCTGAGTGTACCCATACGGTTCATTTATTCTCAAAGTAGGCTCCGGGGCATAATACTGACTATCTAGAACCTTCAATACTGGCTCACTGGAAGACCTAGGAAGCCCCATTGTAGGACGTATAGCATATGTGGGAGCTTCAGGTGGTGGCAGATCCACGAATACCGGTGTAATTGGTGGCGCCGGCTGAGCAGCGGGTCTTGATTGGGGAGCTACCAAGGGCACACCAGAACTGCCCGAATAATAATATGTGGAGTGAATCCTGGCTCGTGCTCAGGTGACTCAGTAGGAGCAGAGAATTACGCTTGAGAGAGCGGTAGGCAATTAGAGATATTCCCAAGACCTTCAGAGAGCGAAGGAGGAGGCATTCCACTGGCCCATGCCCAGTGCAAATCTATCAATTGTTGCCTGAGCCATACTACCTCATCATTGTGTTCTGAACTTTCTTCCCTGTGATCCTGATCCAGGTCAATGAGCAAATTTTCAATCTCCCTGCTAGCCATGGCAAGCTTTGCTTTGAATCTAGTAAAGTATGGGTGACTAGCCAGAGTGCTGCAAACCTACCACTGTTATCTGAAAGAACATGCTTATCAAAGACGACATCCATTAGGATTAGGGCACACAACAAGCATGGGAATCATATTGGTAAAATTGTCCTAAATTCATGTTCATTTCTACCGGCTTTTGAGGGTAGCGAGTTCATTTTAACATCATCCCGATTTTTATCTACACTTATTTTTATCTACACTTATTATTATTATTTATTTATTTTTAATTATTTTTTTCCCTTTCCCTCTCTCTTATTTTTCGTATCAGTCTCATGTTCTTTTCCTTTATTGTCTCATCATCCTTTCTTTTCTTTCTTCTCTCGCTATCTACCTTTATTTTATCATTCTTTATGGCTTTTGTTTTTCTTTAAAAGAGGAAAAATAATGAAACAAAATGATTAGATCAAACCCAAAAGTAGGTTGCCTACGTATCATGTTATACATGAATCAGATCTTGCGTAGTTCGGGAAGCATATGCATAAACATCACATAATTGAAGTTTTTTTTTCTTTTTTCTCTTTTTTTTCGCGAAAACGAAAACAAACGAACAAAAGAAAGACGTAACCTCATAACATTTTGATGAAAGAAAGAAACAAAACATGCAACGAATTTAGGACCGCTTTAAAAACTAAACAACAAATACAAAATAACATTCTAGACCCCTAAGATGACATACGTGAAATTACTGATAAAGACCGTAATACCAAAAACAACTTGACTCCGACTTAAAACAGACGTCACCCTAAATCACAGAAACATAAAAGACTCAAATTGAATAAAAATAAGAAATGCTTTTTCAGACTGGTGCTCTGCGTGATGACCCTGGCTGAGATGGACCTGCCTGTGAAGTTCTCTTTCTCCCATTCAAGCTTTGTAGCATGTCCTGCAAAGACACCCTAATATTGCGGAAGAAGCTTCGGGCCCGTATTCCTGCCTCATGAGGAGTGCAATTAGAAAGATTGTTCTGACACTTTTCTACAATCTTGAACAAATCTACTAACTGAACTCTCAGTGTCTCCACTTTGGACCCCACACTTTCATCCCGATGGTCGTCAACTATGCATTCTTTCTGTATTCTCCCTCTAAGCTGCGCTGGTAAGGGTCGACTGATACCCCAAGGGATAGATTAAAGCTAGACCCCATATCCCTGAGTGTACCCTGGATTATCCAAACTTTCTTTGAGTGTGTCCACACCTAGCTTTATTGCATGCTTCCAAAACTGCTCGTACTTGCTCTCACCTAAGTCTTGGTCCTTGAAGTACTCAACATTCTTCAGAAGATCCACTACTGTTGCCACGTCCTGCAGCCTACCCAACTGGCGCATTACCCTAGAAGGACTGTATGGTCTAGTGCAATTGAGCCCTAACATAACTAAAAGGAGCTGTGTCTGACAACCAAACAAGATTATCTTTGGTCGAAGCCACAGATAAGTCCACAAAATGTTATCCCCGATTCTTGACTCAAGAAATTCAATCCAAGTGTTTACTCCCACGGGTAGCGAGAATTTATCCAAACGCAACCTGAAGTCCATGACTTTCACTCGATTGGGAATACAATGATCAACCACGTCTAGTCTAACTAAAGAAGGGGCATGCATATACTCCATCATCCATAACTGCAATATCAGGTTACTGCCCTAAAAAAATATCATCCCCCCCTTCACTTCGGTTAAAGCCTTATATATTTCTATTAAGATCATAGGTATGAGAGTGAACCTGCCCTTTTGATCAATGACCTTCCCCTTTTGAATAGTGCCCTTGTCATTTTGATCCTTATGAAATAGAGTCATCACCATAGATTGCAAACGGGTATTAATACGTCTTTCTTTTAGTGGAAACACTAAAATACCTAACAAAGCGAGGGTGAAGACTTCAAGACTCTTTCTCTCCCACTTCTCCTTAGTCATATGAAATTCATCCCAAAAACAATCAAAACCTTTTGAGGACCCAAATCTAGTGAATAGAAAGTCTAAAGAAATCCATGATTGATTCAGACAACCCAAATGTCCGTTATTACTCTTCAAACCACACCCTTGTAGAAACCTATTGCCCGAGTGATTTCGAGCTCGGATCATACTTTTGTCCATATAAGGAAAATGAAGCAGACCAGATAATTCTGCCAATGTAGGCGTCATTCACACTTTCCGAACCTAAACACCAAATTACTAGGATCCCAAAAGGTCAGCACAGTATCTATTAGGTCTGGACGGGGTGGGACATGCAGAAGTTTCGTACGATCACCTAATATTTTAAATAGCTCTTGCTGGTCAGTGTAGTGGAACGTGCTCCACCACTTTATTAACTATTTGGGCACTTTGGAAACCATCAAGACTCTAGACCCTGTAGGCTTCATCCTGTAATAACAAACCAAACTTACAACTCAAAAATTCAAAACAAGACAAGGAATTCCCGACCCTCGGGATTTTATCTTAGAAAAAATATCGTGTGACATAGAGGAACAGACCGACATATAACTCAAATTCACCAAACAGTACCGCCGAATGAAATTAGCCTACTTGGCAAGAATTAATTGACAACACTAGATTACGAGAAGGAAAACCTAAGCTAAGACTAAGACAAAGGCCAAACAAAATAAAAATTAAAATTACCGAACCCACCGAGGGTTGCCTACGTATCCCGCCCCAAGGGACAGGAATCAGGTACGCGTAGTTCGTCCAGATTGGACAATTAATGATTAAATAACAGGCTAGACCCTGACTTAAGAGATACGACCAAAGACAGACAATGAACCATGTTAATAAAATCTTTTGAGTTTTCATTTTGATACTTCACAGAAAAATGACATCAACAACTATGAAAGAAAAAACTTTTTGGTATTTTTGTTATACGAAATGTAAAAAATTTCTAACACCTCTTTTTTTTTTTTTGCATTTTCTTTTATAAACACATCCTAAGAATGAAAAAAATTATTTTTGATGTTTTCAAATTGTGAATGCATGCTAAACAAGACAAAGGAAAATCTTTTTGATGTTTTTGAGAAAATGAGTGTGAAAGGTAAAAAAAAAATCCTTTTGAATTTTGGAATTGTGAAACATAAAAGCCATAAAAAACTCTAAAAACTACGAAACTCTTTTTTTTTGTTCTTGTTTTTTTTTTCTCTCTATTTTTTCATTACCCACACACTTTACTTCTAACACATGTTTTTTTCAAATTAGTCCGTCAAATGACCACGTTATCCTCAAAGATGCAACATTTAGCACGTAGAGATGCTTTAGAGGTGAGTCTCCTACAGAGGACCAAGTGGGCCCCACTAGGTCTCAATATGATGCACATAAGCATGACCTAAAGGCTGACCTACGTTGGGATTCACTAACAAGGCTATTCGGGAGAGCGTATGGTCGATAGTGGTTGTGACAGCTTTTCACCTACTCCATAACACCGACGGCTCCCCCCTTAAAATGAAGGTTGACTCAACTAGAGGTCGTGTACAACACGTGTAATACGTACTTGTTGCAGAAAGAAGGCCGGGGGGTAGACACATGACGCCAGATATAAAAGCAGTAACACATAGGATAAATACTGTACACAAAGAACACGAAAACATTCCATAATGATAAAGCAATAACACAAAACAACACAGAAAAATATTTATACACCTATAGTGCTAAACAAAGCCGATACGACTCCAAAATAAGCTTGAATTCTGAACAGATTCCCCAGCAGAGTCGCCAGAGCTGTCACACCCCTTTTTCGACTCCAAAATGAAAGAATTCGTTTTAAGTTTCAAAAGGTTTTTATTATTAAAGTGACAAAAGATGAAAATTTGTTTCGAAAAGGATTCATTAGTTTCAAAACTCAGAGTTGCCACTTGGCGTAAATCGGGTGTGCCAAGTCACCCATGAATATCCTTTTTCAAAATGATTTTGACTCTATAAAACTGATCCGCGAACAGAGATTCCGGCTAAGGAATTCTGTTGACCGAGGGAAAGGTGTTAGGCATCCCTCGATCTCGTGGTTCGACCACGGTTGCTTGGTAGAGCGTATCGGCTAACTTTGACACTACGAGGGTATAAACCACACAAAATATGCAAAAAAACAATCAATCAAGCAAACAAGATAAAATAATCCAAAATTTTAGTGTCCAGTCCACTTATACAGTCCAAAAATAGAAAAATGCGTAGAAATAAATCCTACTCTAAATTAATTCTAGACTAATTCCTTACCCGACGCCTTGGGCCTTCATCACAAACGTCCTCCGGGTACATGATACCTCGGGGCATTCCCCGGTGAATAAATATATATAGATACTTTGGGGCATTCCCCGGCCAAATTATATAATTGATTCAAAAGTGATAAAATCAAACCATTCAATCAAATTTCAAATTCAAACATTCAACAAAAACTCTTATTCATAGGAATTTTGCCTACCCGAACCTACATTCGCCTATTCATTTCAACGTTGCATGATCCTATCGCGTTCCAACAATATCATGCTTATTCCGAGCTTAAACGAGATTACACCAAAATTAATTTATATATATATATTTTTTCTTTTTATCCACTTCTCAAATCCAACCCCCACTCATTTCATTTTTATCAACCATACCATCAAAATTACTCTTGTTCATTCCATACATATCATAAAAATCACATCGTCAAGCGCATAATCATAAAATCAACAACAAAACGATCCGACAGAACATGATCAGACCCACATAATCACAAGCAACTCAACAAATCAAGATAGAAAATGGGTTAAAGAAATGGACCTCGAAGAAACGTTCTTGTATGATAATAGAGAAATCCAAGAACCAAAATCCTCAATAGGGATCCCCAATGACGAACAAAGCTTCAGATCATAGATATTCAATCCACCAGATCCCGAAACCCTCAAATCACGATATTGGGAACAAACCCAGAAACTAGACGAAACCAAAATGCCCTAACAATCCCAACAGATAACTGAAATCGATAACCGAGCTTCGATGAGCTAACAATAACAAAATTAGCTAAGACAACGAGACTCCGACCAGATCACGTCCATATTCCGGAAACCCCTAACACCTCTCGACCTAATTCGCCAAAGAAATCAAAGAAAAACAAAGAGTTTTTTGGCGATTTTGAGATGGGAACGATCAAAAGGCAAAAGAGAAACCAGTTTTGGTGAACTTGAGGACAAATCCGGCAAGCTTAGACCGAGAAACGATGAACTTAGGCCAATTCCAGCTAGATTTCGCCAGAGAATATCAAGAAAATGACCAAACCATGCTCAAACTCTATTCATCCTATCGACTTACCTTCACTGTTCTCTCCCTCAAGCTCTCTTCTATCCCATTTTTTTCCGATCTGGTATATGTGTGTTTGATGCGTGCGTAGTATGTTTTCCAATGACCCTCTCCTTTTTCGGTGAAGTTTTTACATGTGTATCTATGTTCTTCAGTTATTGTGTGTGATATGTGAATATGGTAGTTTCTCGTGAGTGAGATCTGCTATGGTGAGGCTGATGGATCGTATATGGGTAAAGTATGGTGAATTTTGTAGAAAAGAAATATGGAGATAATGATGAGGGTTTGTATATTGTTGTTGTATATGAGGTGTGAATCCCCTGTATTTTTGTGATCTGTGAGAGGAAAACCAAATGAAGAAGAAGAAGAAGCCCCTCTCAAAATTCTCGATGGTGTCTATAGTTATTTTCTTGTGAAAATGTGGATAAGGACCCCCCCTTTTTTTCGTGCACTCTCTATGTATATATTGCTAATGGAAAGAAAAATATCTTTTTGGGGACTTATGGGTCCATCCCCCTTTTGTCATTTCCTGGAAAGTTCTCCCATGTATATTTCTTTGTGGACAAGAAAAAGGGAGGGTGAGGTGTTGTTTTTTAATTGGAGGGGTAAGAGTTAGGTGTCTTATTTTAATTGAAAGGGTTGTTAGGATGTTTAAAAGAAATAAAGTTTGTTAGGGATTTTGTTGAGAGTATTTTTTTATTTTTTTTTTATGGAATGTAATTACATGGGTAGGGTATGGTAAGGTAAAAATTGGTAAAATGATATCGGAGAGGGACGAAATTACGTGTCTACATCCGTAACATTTGTGTCTCACAAATTCTCCTCTCGAACAATACTCTCTAAACCCCGCTAGGACTACAAACTAGAAAAAAAGAGTCTCTATTTATTATGTCTTTAACCTTTTTGATACGAGTACAATCACGTAGATGGACTTATGAGGGTGTATGTTAGACCTGAGGCTTGATGTGTACAATGAAGTGCAAAGGAGCACCTAAATGGATACCAAAACAGTCCACTACATACACTAAATGGGCCAAATCAGTCCACTACATAAACTAGAGGGGTGCCCCTTCACTAAGGGGCCTTTTGGTCATTTTACCTATTATTTGTAACACACTATAAATATAATAATGTAGGGTTTCATTAGGGAGACTTTGATAATAATGAATGTTGTATAACATTGAAAGACAAGTCCTCTCTCCTTGAGGCACAAATCTGAAATTGTAACTAGGGAAATCAACTTGAGTGTGGAATTACTCGTGTTGGATTCAAGCTTGGAAATATTGGTCCTTGGGAGATCGAGATCCCTTTTGTGGCTACGTAGGAGATAGGTTAGTGTTGTGTGTAGTATTAAAGGTCCAAGGGTGTAATAATTCTTGGGTTGTTAATATTATTCCCTCATTTGGTCTATCTATCAATCTTTATCTTATTGCACTATATAGATTCATAGTTTACTATTTTGTGTCCTTCTTGAATCCGAAATTTGATCTCATTGTGTTCATCTTGTTATCTTGATACTCTCTTTGTTAGTTTGTGGTGGCTATTTTGGTGTCAAATACACCATTTTTATCTCATATTATTGTTGTTGTAGTGAATCCGAGAGTGGTCTCTAAAAAGGTCCTCGGATCCTTAAGATTAGTGGACTGATTTGGAGTGTGTTTTCTTGCTTCCGTTGTCTTTTTCGTATCATTTGGTGTCTTATGACTTACAACATTCTCCAAAAACTTGAGGCACAAATCCGAAACTTGTAACTAGGGTGGAATCACTAGTGTTGCATTCTTGCTTAGAACGTTGGGTGCTAGAGGAGGTTGAGGTCTCTCTTGTGCTCACCGAAGAGAGTAGGTGTTCCTATTATCATTGTATTAAGGGTCTAGGTGCTTGAATATACTTAGGTTCTTAGTTCATGAGATAGTGTATGTCACTCTATCTATCCTTTCTATTCTTGCAATCTTGTAATATTTGTATCTCGTATTGTACCCGTTTGTGTTGTTGTTATTCCCATTGTTAAGTTCATCTTGTTCTTCATATTCTTGTTGTTAATCATAGTTTGGATTGGCTGATTTGATGTTGAAAACACCCCTTTCTATCTCATTATTGTGTAGTTGTAGCGAATCCGAGAGAGGTCTCCATCTTAGTCCTCAAATCCTTAAGATTAGTGGACTGTTTTGGAGTTGTTTTGTGTTTTCGTTGTTTTTTTCTGTATCATTTGGTATCAAAGCATGGCTAGATCTTGTTCCTACAAGATCAATCTTGGGCTTGCTTGTTAGAAAATTTTTTAAAAAAAGTTGAAATCTAAAAATTCCAAAAAGAAGCAAATCTGTCCATTTTTGTGTCTTGGCCGAAATTGTGTTCTTGTTGTGTCTTGGCCGAGATTTTTATTGTTTTGAGTCTAGATCTAGGAGTCATTTTTTTTATTGTTGTTTCTAGAGTTAGCTTCTTCACCTCTAACACTAAAGAAGTCTAGATCTAGATTTGAGTTTTAATTATTGATGTTGTTGTTGTGAACCTAAACTTTGGCCGTGTGATTGTTGTTGTATTGTTGTTGCAGATTCAAAGCTTGGATGTGTGGTGTGTTGTTGGATCAAGGATTGAATGTGTATGGTGGTTATTGTGTTGTATTTTTAAACTTGGAAAGGTATTGTTGATGTTTGGGGTCCAACTTGAACCTTAGAACTTTAAAATTCAAAAAAATGTGTTCTTGGTGCTCTTCACATCTTCATCTATTGTTGAAAAAAAAAGTGGATGTTTGATCTTGGAATTTGAAGAAAGAGAGTGTGTATTTTGTTAGTCTTGAAAGACATATTTCCAAAATTTAAGACCACTCAAGACTTTTACAACCAATTCCAACCACTCAAGGACTATAACAACCACTTTTCCAACAACCTTCCATGATTTAAGGACCATGTCTTGAAGAAAGTCAAGTCTTGCTTTTTGAATTTGAAAGAGGATTTCAAGACTTGTTTTCTCTCCTTAACCAATTTCCACCAATTCCAAATTACAATTGGACCAAGACTTGAATTAGAAAATAAAATTTGATAACATCCGCAACCAATACGTGGCTGCCACATCACGTTTTTACTGTTCACCGATAATTTTTAAGCTCAAATTTCAGATTTTTTAGTTTCATTTTATTATTTTCTAGTTCCGTTTGTTGGTTCGAACACTAATTAACAAACTAGTCCTACTAGATTGTAAGTTAGTTTTAGAGTCCGTTTGTTCGTGTCTATGTTTGTTGTGTGTTTTTATCTTTTGTGAATTAGTTGTCTCTTGTTGGTTCAAGTCTGTAAACAAATTTTCTTTGAGTTAACTCAAACAAAAATCTATTCCGAGCAAGAGTAGACTGGACCCTCAATCACTCGCAAAGTACAAGCCGACTTTCAACACTTGTGAAACCAAGTGTGAGGTAAAAATCAAGAGTGAGAGTGTGGTGAGGCATTTTTGAGCTAACAAGTTTGTTGTTTTGCTGTTCATTTTTGTCTTTTCTTTTAGGTACCATGGCTGCCACCAATATCAAAGCCACATTTGACCGAATCACTAACAATATTGAAGACATGAAAGGGCACGTTGAAAGGCTACGCCAATTGGTATCCACACTTATCCTAACAAATCCAAAACCTAAGGTCCAAACACCTTGCGGTGAGATCTTCCCGAAGGAAGTTGCTGCCCAAACTTGTGAAGAAATTTCACACCGAGGTAAAGATGAACATACTCATGAACATCAAGGAAAAATAGCTCACTCTTATACTTTGGTACATATGAATGATGAACATGTGACTAATAAACCATTGAGTGTGAGTAATAGCTTACCTACATATGATTATATTGATTCCTTACCATTTGTGGATGATGTACATATTGTGCGAGTGGATACACTAGTTGATCCTATAGATGACCGAATCTACTCTTCTAGTATGATCGATTTGTGTCCACCTAGTGTTGAAGCTATTGTGTTGAATGAAAGTACATCGTCATGTGAAAATTGTGTTGGTCAACTTGTGTGTAAAACTTGCCCACCACTTGAGAATATGTGTGATGCGATTAATGAATCTCAAGTGAGTGAAGAATTTGAAGATGTTGGTCAAGGACAAAGGAGTGAACCCGTGAGCCTATGTTGTTGTAAAGATTCTAATGTTTGCTTGGCTCATAGGGTTAATCATATGCTTGACATATCTTTGAAAAATGATTTTGCTTGTACTCCTTTGCATGACACCCCACCTGTGCTTGACAAATATGACGACTTGAATTGTGATCCCTTTGATGTTAATGGTGGTTTGTGTCTACTCGAGGACCGTAGGGCAAATGTGTCATTGTCTCTTTGGGGTGTTGCTCATATTCATGCATCCATGTTTGACACACTTGTATTTAAGTTATGTGAACCACAACTTAAGGATACCAAGTTGTATTCTTGTTTGTGGAAGGGTCCAAGTATGTTAAAAACTTCTTGTCACCTTCATGGGGTTGGACAAGTTGAAGTATCTTGTGGGACTCTTGGGAGCGTGCTTCACATCATTTGTAGAGGGAAGCCGAGTTCTTGGGCAAATTACTTGCCTTGGATTGGATTGTTGCATGGTAGTTTCCCTATTCTCCCTATTGGTATGACTCCCTTGATGGAATGCCTTCCCTCGGTAAGTGGTTGGAAGGAGAGAGGTCCTACTTGCTTGCAATGTCCCTTTCTCTCATTGTGTGTTCCTACTTGTGAATACATCTTAGATGAGAATTGTGTCTTTGGTGCCTTTCTTCACTACCTATATGCATATGATGATATTCATGATGTTGTTGGATATACATCGTATGAGAGACGTAGTCTCGATTTTTGTCCCTTAATTCTTGATGTTCATCCGAGCCCTTTCATTTGTGATGTTGTACAAAAGCTTTTCATAATTAACACAAAGGATCCTTGGTTGTACTTCAAGTGTGTACCACCGTGGCTTGATAGTGCTAATTGTTTATTTTACTAACCCTAACCCCCATGCCATGAAGATGTGTACTTGTTTGTTTTCTCTTTGATTTTGCAAGGTACAGATTCGAGGTCGAATCCTTTTCAATAAAGGAAGGATGATATGAGTACGTTCACGTAGATGGACTTATAAGGGCGTACGTTAGACCCGAGGCTTGGTGTGTGCAATGAAGTGCAAAGGAGAACCTAAATGGACACCAAAACCTTCCACTACATACACTAAATAGGCCAAATCAATCCACTATATATACTAGAGGGGTGCCCCTTCACTAAGGGGCCTTTTGGTCATTTTACCTATTATTTGTAATACACTATAAATAGAATAATGTAGGGTTTCATTAGGGAGACTTTGATAATAATGAATGTTGTATAACATTGAAAGATAAGTCCTCTCTCCTTGAGGCACAAATCCGAAACTTGTAACTAGGGTGATAATAGGGTGGAATCACTAGTGTTGCATTCTTGCCTAGAACGTTGGGTGCTCGAGGAGGTTGAGGTCTCTCTTGTGCTCACCGAAGAGAGTAGGTGTTCCTATTATCATTGTATTAAGGGTCTAGGTGCTTGAATACACTTAGGTTCTTAGTTCATGAGATAGTGTATGTCACTTTATCTATCCTTTCTATTCTTGCAATCTTGTAATGTTTGTATATCGTATTGTACTTGTTTGTGTTGTTGTTATTCCCATTGTTAAGTTCATTTTGTTATTGATATTCTTGTTGTTAATCATAGTTTGGGTTGGCTGATTTGGTGTTGAAAACACCACTTTCTATCTCATTATTGTGTAGTTGTAGCGAATCCGAGAGAGGTCTCCATTTAGTCCACGGTTTATTGTGATTTGTGGACTGTTTAGAGTGTGTTCCGTGTTTCTATTGTCATTCTCGTATCACTCTTCCTACAAGAATAAGAATTAAACAAATACGGAGAATATGTTTTCCTTTCCATAAAGAAAAACCCTATTATGATGACTAAAGAAAAACCCAATTGTAATAAAAAAAGTCAGGACAAACGCGAACAACTATATGTACATGAACCTTATAATTGTGGTATCTAAGACATGAAATGATATTATTCCAAGTACATTGGTATATAGAGATTGGAATCAGAGAAACAAACTGTCAAAACTTGCACATGCTAGTCCAATGCCACTGATTTGAATCTTACATTAGTCAAGAAAACACACCTGCTTGCTTTCCACATAATGCTTCAAGGCACATATATAACTATGCAAATGTAAAAACTACAAAAAAATCTATCATGTAAGAATTTTTTTTTGGTTTCCCAAGGTATCCCACAGCCGGCAGCCGTAAAACTAATCCTTCGTTCCACGGTCAGCGCACTAAACGGTAGGAAACTGGCCACAGAGTTTTCTCCATACGCCAAAGGTGGGGATCGAACCCCCAACCTCTTGCTTAAAGGGTGAGGTACTGAACCACCCCAACTATCATGTAAGAATTGGAATTACTTCAATAGAGGCTAATCAGTTAAAAACAAATTATTAGTAGTCCTTTGCTTTGGGTTAAAGTAGGAGAGTTTATGAGTTTGAAAGAGTAGAAGAAGAGAAGGGAAGGGTGTTGGTTAATTATATAGTTCAAAATTATTTATTATTTTTCATCTTGACATAACTATTAAGAAAATAATGATTGATTTAGTAATTTTAACATGCTATCCCTATTAATTGATGTTTATATTATATTATATTATATTATGTATTGATAAACTAGTTTGGAGAATAAATGTTTAATGCTAAGGGTAAAATATAATTTTTTTTTTGTCTTTTCTTAATGTGTCAAAAATAACAAGTAAAAATGAATGAAAAAAAATGACTAGAAATTCTAAACGGATGGAGCAGTAAAGACGGGTCAACAGTAAACGAAGAAGAGAGTAATTAAAAAAAATCAATCAGACAGTTTTTCCTTCAAAATAGAAAGATTCAATAATCTAGGTGTAAAATATTCAAAGTTTACCATAAATAATCAAGTACTAAAGGCGTTCTTCTAGGGAAAGATATTGATTAGCAGGCAGAATCAGTCCATGATTATTTACAAATCGAACCTACTAAGGGAAGATAGTATTAATTAGCAGGCAGAGTGACAGTCCATGATTATTTACAAATCAAAGTTCACCAAAAATGTTTCAAGCACCAAAGCTGTGAGGATTGTTTCTGGAAACTAACGAGTAAATCATCATTCAACAATCCTCAACTGTAAGAAATCACAAGAATGCAAGCAGCAGCTCGACTTTAGCATGTATGACAATGCATGCAGACCCATCAGAATTGTCCTTGTTGAACATGATGAGATTGCTTTATAAATTGGAGAGGTAGGTCTTGACTTGTTGAACCAAGTTACCATTAATAAAGATGGAACCAAAATCAACTCTAGCATCCAATTTGCTAGGTAATATCCAAACTTGTCTAGTTATGTATATGAATTCACATATATATTATACTAAATTTTAACTTGTGGAAGTTAAAGGTTCTTGGGTGAAAATGAAATATTTCTTAATTCCATGTACAAATTAAATTCTGAAATAGTAGTAGTTGCCTGAATGAGAGACTGAAGAATTATTTTTTCTAACGAAAAATTTAATTTTATTACTAATATAAGAAGTTGACAGAAATTAATTTAAATAAATAAAAAAAAGTAAAAAATAATCGATTGAATTGAAGAAAAATGACCTGTTGATGTCCATCATCAAAAAAAAAAACCCATCGTAAATAAAATAAAAGTTGTAAAAGTATACAAGTTACTCTTTCGAATGATCTACTTTGACTTGACATAAAATTTAAAAAAATAAAGAAATTTTTGAATTTTGTGATTTAAATTAAAGTTGTGTCAAATGTATCAAAATACTTTTTAATCTTGTGACTCTAAATATGCCACGTGAAAAGTTGAAATGAAGGGAGTATATCAATTGACCTTTTTAGTATCATTTTATTTCAACGTAGAGCATTAAAATGTTCGGTGAGAGAGTGGGACGTGTCACTGGCAAGAGTCTAGAATGCGCCCATGGTTTTGTTGTGAAGTGGAATTGAACGTGCAATGTTGTTTAGTGCGTAAATATACTACCACAGGTAATATCATATCAGTAGGCGTTGACGGTTACACCGAATAGTTTTTTCACCCTCTGACAGTATCATGGATCGGCATGTAACGGTGAGGAAACCTAGCCGGAGCGACGAAGTTGTTGACGAAGATGAGCAGCTGCGAATCGCCAACCAGGTCAAAGCTTTGTTCGATGCTCAAGCACCTAAAAGACTCCCAAAACCTAACCGAAGTGAACCTGATTCACTTACTCCGACGTCAACTTTAGTACAGGATTTCCCTATTCCTCAACTTGACAATCTCCGATCTCTTCAATCTCAGGTACTCTGCTTCTCTTCCAACTACTACTTTCAATTTTTTATGTTCATATTTTATATCCTCCTGCCACATACGTATTATTTTACTTTTTCTGATCAGGGTGGTTGTATTTTTTCGGGAAGTAATTGCTCGGAGCAAGAAGAGTTTGTGGAAACTCAGTACTACAATGAGTTGGTTTCCATCGACAAACAACATCACACGGTTCTCTACTCTTTTTCTTTCTTTAATACATGGGCGAATACATTTTTTTTTTTTGTAACAAATGTGAATATTGTTAATAGTACTCCCTCCGTCCAATAATAACTGTTCACTATCGATTTGACACAAGTATTGTCATATCTATTTTTAATATATTGGATAAGTACCGATGGACGGAGAGTTTAACTAATTTAAACTTAATGGTTCTAATTTAACACTTTCGAATTAATGAGTGCCAACATTTGATATTTGTTGAAATTTTAGCTGTTTTTTTTTCATATATGTATTAGTAGTAATTATTAGCGTATATACGTTAATGATTAGCGTATCAAATTCTGGGTTCACTTGAACCATATTCAACTCGAAGAATCTTAGTAGCTCACTTGGTGGCTACATTGAATATATATGTAGAGCCTACTTTTTGCGTTAGTTCATATTTTTCATTGGTTTAATGTTCAGTTTTTGGCAGACTGGAAGTGGTTTCATAAAGGTGGTCAATCAAACGAATGGAAACATTTACAATCTTCAATTGAATGGTGTTCATGAGAATGGCAGAGCCAAAGAGTTGAAGACTAACCCGGCGACAAACGATTGGATTCCCTGCAGTGAAGATTATCAGGTTTTGTTATAACGAGCTCATTGACTCTCCATGTGTTTTATTACATTATAAATTTGTGTTCAGTTTCATATTTTTTGGTGCAAAACTTATTTAATCAGGTTGGATTCACCTCCTCAAAACCGAGCCGGAGCGAAAGTGATTAGTTGACAAAGTCAAGAAAGCAATCAGATGGTGAAGGTGGTTTGTTCTGTTTTCCTGAATTTGTTTGTTAAATCTTGACTGATATTGGAGAGAGAAATGAGATATGATATCACTGCTATGGTGTTATTATTTTAGAGGAAGACGTGGAGGTCGAGGATTAGCATTGTAGAAGGTAGACAAGTGTCGTATGTTTGGTATTGCCTAGTTTTTTCTTTCTCCGGTATGTATTAATATCCGTTGTTGTTGTGTTGTCTCCTTTTCTCTCTTACTTTACTTTGAATTGTATGCATCAATCGATCAACTATTAACTGTTTCTCAGTTGCATATTAGTGGAGACAACTTTTATGCCGCTAGATTGTGTGTACTTGACTGTTCCACACTTCCACTGAACTTGATTGTGTGTACTTAACAATTCTATGGATACTATAATCTTTTGTATTTATTTTGCTGTATTCAGTTTCAGAAAATTCATTATATTTTGACAAGTTTTGCATAATAAATAATATATTACAACTATTCTAAATTAAGAGACACATAAATAGATGAAGATTAAAGAATTAACAAGGGATATATTAGTTAAATTGCACTCCTAATTAATTTTTTTAAAAAAAAGTTGTGCAAAATCTATATACATGCCAATTATTTTGAGATGCCGGGAGTACAGTACAATACAAGGAAAGAAAATAGTCCTTGTTTTCAATTTTGGAAAGATTTTCATAGACCACTGTATGGAAGATTTCTTATATAGGAAAAGATGATTCGAATGTTCATGGTAATAAAATTGGAGTTCCTTTCTTCCTTATTTTGTTTTTTATTTTTTTGAAAATTCTAATTCTTGAATGTGTTCCTCCAAATTACCTTGTTGATAAAGGAGTATTTTAGTTCTTGAAGCTGTTTCTGGGGATGCCAAATCCTACGTGAAACAGAAGCAAGGTTTCCTTGGGTGATGCAAATTCAGACAGTCTCTGTTTGGTAACCGAAATATCTCACACATTTGTCACACAATTCATCAACTCTGCTCTTCTTGTTTTCATCAATTCATGAAGATGTCAGGAGTAATGGTGTTGGTCATTTAATTTTGGCAGTTGCTCATGTTCTGCAGTCTGCACATTTCGATACCATTTGCAAATATATGCTCTTTTAGCTCTCTAGGATTGATATTTAAAACTCAAAAAAAGTAACATGCCAACTATGCCGACGTGATTTGATCAATGCGTAATTCGATTGATAGAAAATAAATTGCAATCACAAACCAAATACGAAAAACCTAATTTATTGATAAACAATATGGGTACAATTTTGTTTGTGTCCTTAATTCTTTTCTCTTGATTTTCTTTTTGAAGGCCATAAGTAGCCTATCTCTCGAGCATAGGATAATTTGGACCTCCTAATATATTTGATTGCGAGGAACATTGGGCAGACTCTGAGAAAAACGGTAATCTCGTATTGCTTTATGAGATATAGAAGGTGTCTCTTCAACGGAATATTAGGATTTCACATAGATTAGCATCCAAGCTAGTATTTAGGATTAGATTAGACTCCAAGAAATTTAACAGGCATTGGGTCTTTTCGTAGAGTCCTGTAAAAGTTCAATGTCCATCATTCCCTAAATAGAATTTACATTACCAATTTTAATCCGGAAAAAATAAATTGAGAAAGGAAGTAAAGGAAGAAGCATTAACACCACCGTTAAATCAGCAATGAATAAATTTTCGTCCACCTTATACCAACAGCATAAATATCACTAATCAGACGAAAAAGGAGATTTTCACAAAGCTTATGCTGAAGGTAAGTGTTAAATGTTACAATTAATAATCACTAATCAGATGAATGCACAAGAACAAGTGATAGATTATCCTATACAAACCCAATATTAAATTTAGCTAATGGCTAGGCATTAGTCAAATATTAGTGCCAAACCACAAAAATTAACTAAATTCAGTTGCAAGGTGTTAATTATAGTCATTTTCTTCAATATTGGCCTGTGGAGAAACCGTTAGGGACATTAGTCCTAAGTCACCTACATTAATTTATTTATTCTTGTTTTTTCTGTCCCTTCAAACAAATGACTCTTCTCAGGTAGTTGGACGCACGCATTGCTTGTTCATCTTGTTTTCTATTTCTCTGTATTCATTATTCAATATTCTCCCAACAGTCTCTACAAAGAAGCCAAGTTCACTGTACCATTAAAGAACAAAAGAGCATACATACCACACTGCACATAACTTTTGGGTAAAAATCTTCTCGTATGATATTCATCGTCGTTCTATAGTTTTTTTGTTTACTAACCACATTGATTTTCTGCTTTGTTTGATGTTAGTTGAATTAACGTTGAGAGAAGGAGCGTCGCGAGTTATTATAGAGTCATGGTTCTTGGACAGAAGAAGAAGAAAAAGGGTGCTTCTTTCCAAATTGATTACATTGTACATATTCAGTTGATCAGGCCTTGGCCTCCATCAGAGTCTTTGAGATCTGTTCAATCCGTATTACTTCAATGGGAGAATGGTGATCGGAATTCTGGATTTGTTACTTCGTCTGTTGAGGATGACTATCTTGAAATTAACAAGACTTTTACTCTCTTCCTGACATTATGTCGCGAGAAGAAATCAAAAGATAAATTTCTGAAGAATAACTTGGAGTTCTACTTGTACGAATATACAAAGGATGATGCAGCTCAAGGTCCGCTACTGGGGACAGCTTCGATTAATTTTGGAGAATATGGAATTATCAGAGATACTTTAGCCATTAGTGTTCCTTTAAACTGCAAGAAGAGTTCGAAAAGCTTGCTGCAGCCATCTCTATATGTTAAGGTACAGCCAGCAAAAGATAAGCAAGAATCAGACATGATGATTGATGATGCTGATGATGATTCTGATTTTGCTTCTTACACTGATGATGATGTTTCGTCACATTCATCCTCGACTTTTTCTTCTTCTGTTTTTGAAGCTGCTTGGGGTTCACCATCTAACAATGTCAAGGTATTTCAAGTTCAATGAAATCCCATCATTCTGAATAACACTGTTTTTGCTTCTCCCTAATTTGATTATTCTCTTTCTAAGGTTGCACGGGCGTCACCATCTCGGCTTGAAAAGGTACTTATGGTTATTCAATTGGTTAACAAGTAATCAGTTTTCTCAACCTCATTTCAATCCCATTATACTCTAACAACATTAAACACGTTCTGAGGTGTTTTATTGCTAAATTCTAGATAGTTCCCGCCGAAATATACCATCTCCAGCTTGGGGATTGTACGAGTCTAGTTCAGATAATGCTTCTAGAATTAAACATGTAATTCCAGCTTCAGCTATCAAATGAAACTTTTAACGCGGTCAATTGATCTGGTTAATTGTATACAAGGTTGTGCTTCCTGTCCATTGTAGTGTTATTCCCTGTTTAGCATTTGACTAAGCTTAAGATGCAGAGTGACTTAGTGTTATTCCCTGTTTAGCATTTGACTAAGCTTAAGATGCAGAGTGACTTTCACGAAGAGGCAGGAAGTGGGACAAGCAAAAATGAAGAAAATGCTCAGCATGCCAAAGAAAAATACATCGATAGATTGATATCAAAAATTACATCTTCACATATGCATATTCAGGCAGGTATGGACAGTCAAAATAGTCTGGACGAAACAGCAGAACATGATTTTGGACAGGATAATCATCTCCTTGATGACATAAGAGACTTGTCAGAAAACAAAATAGCTAAAAGTATGAAAAGACAAGTCACAATGAGTTCCATTCGGAAAGCTCTTGGAGTTCAGATTACACATGGTCGACTGAAGCCAGTGAAGTCTGTTCAGATTAGAGACACTGCGACTCCAAATATGTTTTTGGGGAACACGGAGATTGTTAAGAATGAAATGAAAGAACATACACCCATTGAAACTAGTAGTATTGCTGAAAGTACAGTGGAGAAAAAAGAACCAAAGAACACCGTGGAGAAAAAAGAACCAAAGAACACCGTGGAGAAAAAAGAACCAAAGAATAATACCAATACTACTTCAGCTACTGAAAAAAGAGTTCCTGCAAATATTTTGTCGAAGAGTAGACCAGAATCAGAGTCTAGAGTTCAGATGCTTGAGGAAGAACTGAAAGAAGCTGCAGCTATTGAGGTTGCCCTTTATTCTGTAGTCGCTGAGCATGGAAGTTTGATGAACAAGGTTCACACCCCAGCCAGGCGTCTTGCTAGATTTTATCTCCATGCTTGGAGAACAAAATCTCCTGCTAAACAGGCAAGTGCTGCCAGAGCCTGTGTCTCAGGATTAGCTTTGGTTTCTAAAGCATGTGGAAGCGATGTTCCAAGGTACACTCATGTGATTGTTTTATAAGATACTCAAGTTTCTTGGTAGTTTGAATTTGGCAGCTTCTAAGTATTAGATCATCGTAAATTAGGGGGATAGTGGACTCAAACAAACAACTTAGATAACCTTACATCTACAATTAGCACTCATCTTTCAGGGACTGACCATAAATCTTATCAATATGGTGGAACAAATATGTTTAAGAATAGAAATGGGAGCTTTATAAGATTTATTTAATTTATTTTCTTCACAAGCAGGTTGACCTTCTGGCTGTCAAATTCCATTATGTTGAGAGCAATCATCAGCCAAGCTGCTGCTGCAGGACTGCAATTTAATGAAGGGGCACCTGCTGAAGCTACTGTCAACAGAGGTAAGTCTGCGTTAGAGAAAATATATATGCAGCAAAGCATCAAATACATCTCCAACCAAGGGAACAAGAATTATTTAGTTAAGCAATCTTATAACTGGGAGGATATCGAATCATTCACTCAAGCACTGGAAAAACTTGAAGGCTGGATCTTCTCCAAAATCACCAAGTCTCTTTGGTGGCAGGTTGATCACCTAAATTTTCTCTCTGCTCTTCTATCATGACAAATTGTTGCATTATTTACAGTGCACTCACTTATTTTTGGCCTGCAGACTCTGGCTCCACATATGCAGTTTGTAACTGCAAAAACTAGTAAGACTAAGGGCTTAAGGGTGAAGAAAACACATGGGAGTAGACATTCTTTGGGTGATCAAGATCAGGGTAAATTTTCTGTAAAGCTTTGGAAAAGGGCTCTAAAGGATGCCTGTGAAAGACTTTGTCCTCTTAGGGCAACAGGGCACAAATGTGGCTGCTTACCTGTTCTGCCAAAGTTGGTGAGATTTTTAGTTACAGCTATTAACTAATTTTCCATCTTATTTTTCTCTCAAGAAATGTCTTACAATGAAATGTATTCACTGTGTTTCTAGGTAATGAAACAGTTGGTGAGTAGATTGGATGTGGCAATGTTCAATGCTATTCTTCGTGAATCCTCCGAAGAAATGCCAACAGATCCAATATTTGATCCTATAAGTGATCGTAAGGTCCTTCCAATTCCTCCTGGAAAAACTAGCTTCGGAGCTGGTGCACAGTTGAAAAATGCCGTGAGTAGAAAAAGCTAGTTTAAGCATGATCATACTCGTTTTTAATTCTTCAAGTATTTATTTATATGAGGCACGTTCATTATTTAAGCAAGGTTAAGCTAGTAACAATGCCCAGTAGTTGTGCATAATATATAGCACTGCCTGAGAAATATTGTTGTGCATATGTGGCTTCCGATGCTTAAATTATTTCCTGAAATTCCTTCCTTACTCTCTTGCTACTTGAGAGTTATGATACACCTTTCTCTCTTGAATCCATTGTACTAATTTTGAGAGAAATATTGAGTTTCAGTTTTTTCACATGTATCCATGTCAAGATCTCTGGAAATGAGAACCAATTTGGTTTGTTGATAGGTTGGAAGCTGGTCTAGATGGCTTACAGATCTTATTGACTTTGAAGATGAAGATTCACCAGAGTATAGTAACATCTTTGGAAATGATAAGAAAACAGAATCATTCAAGGCTTTTCGTCTCCTTAATGCATTGAGCAACCTCATGATGCTTCCATTTGAAATGCTCATAGATTCATCCACAAGAAAAGAAGTTAGTCCAAGTTTTCCTTCAACTTATCAACAGATCAATCTCTAGAAATCCATTTTCTCCATACTTATTTGTGAACTTGATGTTGCTAGGTCTGCCCAATATTTAGTCCAGCTTTGATCAAAAGAGTCCTCACTAATTTTGTCCCAGATGAGTTCCGTCCAAATCCAATTCCAAAAAATGTCGTTGAGACCCTGGATTCTGAAGTAAGTTATCCCTTTCATTTGTTTATTTCCAGCAAATTTATCATCCATAAAACTTAGTTGCGATTTACTCTTTTTATGGAACTCATTAACCATCAAGTCACATACCCTTTCTTACACTTGTTTTCCTGATTAATGATGTTAAGGATGTACCTGGAGAACACCACACTAGCTTCCCGTGCACTTCAACATGGACAGTGTATACACCTCCTCCAGCATTGTCTCTCACCACTTTTATAGAGAAGGTTGGAAATCAAGTTCCAAAGAGTACAGGGTCATCTGTGCTAAAGAAAACATACACCAGTGATGTTGAGCTTGATGAGCTAGACTCACCATTTACTTCGTTCCTAGCTGATAGCTTCAAGGATTATCCAAATTTGGCAAAACCTGCAAGGAATGCTGTCAGATACCAACTTCTCCGTGAAGCATGGAAACAGGTTCCACAGTGAGAACACCGCCAAGTTTACATATTGGAAATTTGATCAGTTCCGGAGAAGTAATGTGTTATTTACGAAAAATTCCAAGTACTTGCTGCAGTTGGGAGTTGTAACAGACTCCAAAGGCGTATAGCCTTGTTTCTGCTTTTTACCAATGATCCATTGTACATTTAAAATTATGGGTTCTGAATTAGTAATTGACATTTTAGTGGTCTTTTACATGTTTATTGCTTTGTGTCGAAATGATGAGTTCAATTGAATCCATCAAATCCTCAGTCAATCTGCCTCTGTTTAAACTATTAAAAAGAAGTAGCACCTCATATGCATAGCTCCAAGGTTTATCCAAATTTAGGAAAATCGCATAACATGGGAAGCCGTTCAACAGTGAGGATACCAGCAAGTTCATATATTGAAAGTTTGATCAGTTTCTAGAAAGAAATGATGTGTTTATTTTCCTTTTCATTGAATAACAAACATTTCCATGTACTTGTTGGAAGTGGGGGTTGTAATCCACTCCAAAGGCTTATAACATTGTTTCTTACTCCTTACCCATTCATTTATTGATTCAACTCACTTTTGACTCACTAAAATTCAGCACACTCTGCATTTTGACACCCTTATTTATACTTTTTGCACCAAATTTATTTGATCTGAAATATCTGATTGACAAATGAGAATTCTAGATAGTGCATATTATAGGAGAGAATGAAAACACAAATTACATTACTAATTCAAACCTTTCTAACGGTATGGAGCAAGTACAAAATACAAGAAAGACGCTAGAAACATTAGGATATTTGTTAAAGAGCTTTGTGAACAATGTCACGAGCTTTGCACCTAGCCATGAGTGGCTTGGCTTTTGGCATAGTGATACCTTTTCCTTCCTTCAAATCAACCTTTTCTTCGCTTACCCTTTGCCACTCAAAACACTGCACCAAAGTTCCTAAAGCTAAACCAACCACACGTTGAGCAAGTCCAGCACCTGGGCACGCTCTCCTTCCCATTCCAAATGGCAATAGCTTCCATGATTCCACTTCCACATCTTCGAACCTTTCTGGCTTGAAGCTATCTGGATCCTCCCAAAGTAAGGGGTCCCTGTGGATGGCCCAAGCATTCACCAGCAGCATCGTGCCACGAGGAATGTGGAAGCCAGCAACCTTGCAGTCCTCAGATGATTGATGAGGCACTAGCATTGGTATTGCTGGATACAACCGGAGTGTCTCCAAGATGATACACTGAAGGTATTTCAGCTTAGGTAAATCTGCTTCGTCCACTAAACGATCCCTACCCACATGGTTGTCTATTTCAGTTCTGGCCTTCTCCAACACCTCTGGATGGTTGAGTAGAAGAGACATTGCCCATTCTATTGTCACCGATGATGTTTCAGTCCCCGCATTCAACATGACCTGCAGTTGTTAGTTAATGAGAAAATTGTCTACCAAATGCTTTTGTAAGCTTATATCCTCATGCAGATGCGGATCGGGATATAAATATGACAGATTCAGCTTAGAAAATTCTTCGCACTAAACTCATTGCACTTGAGAAATTATGGGTTCAAAATATGATATTTTTGGAGTTCAGTTGAACACACCAAGTCTATATTCCATCCGCCTGTATTCTCATAGTTCTCAAAGCAGAGACAGATCTAGAATTTTAAGACAATAGATACCAAGGCCTATTACACCATCACTTTCATGTAGAGACACAGCAATATAAGAAAACTAGATAAGAAGGGACAACTGGAATTGGCACAAGACTAATGACTGTAAGCAACAGGATGTAATAGCTCTAATTTTTGTTTTAAAAAAATTCCAAGAAATCGAAGCTGCCTTGTGTATACATCAGTGTAGGGCTAATTGAAAGAAACTAAGCTTACCAATATAATTCCTTTAATGATTTGATCAGTGTAATATTCTGGTTGTGATTCTTGCAAAGAGAGCAAATGATCAATCATGGTATTCCTGCTTTTATCACGACGGTGTTCATCAATCAAACGTTTCAAGACCGCGTCCATCTTTTTACCAATCCTGGCTAAATTCTTCTCGATACTCCTGAAAAACAACTTAAATATTGCAGGCATGAAATCCGCAGGATTTGATGCACCCCCATAAGTAATAACCTCTTCAACAAGCTCCCGAAAATGATTTGCCTCCTCGGTATCTACCTCTTCACCGTAATATCTCTTTCCAGCTACCATTCTCATGATAATATTGTACGACATCTGAAAGAACTTGGACTTAAGTTCAACAGGATTGTCGCCAGAGCTGTGAAACACTCTGTGAACTAGAAACTTGATTTCATGTTGTCTAATGGGCTGAAAATTGTTGAGACGATTAGTGGAGAATATTTCGAGTGCGCAGAGGCGGCGAAGGTTGCGCCAATGATCACCATAAGGGGAACCAACGAGAGTAGTATAGTTATAGCCTATGTACTTTCCTATAATTAAGCGAGGGCGATTAGCAAAAACGGTGTCGTTTTTGGTGAAACATTCTTCTGCAGCAGATGAGGAGGAAACCACCACAACAAGACGGGTACCAGCTTGAAGGGAGAACACAGGGCCATATTTAGTTGAGAGCCTAGCAAGAGTGCGATATAGAGGAGGTGTAAGGAGATAGAGATGGCCTATTAATGGGAGTTTAAGTAGTGGGCTTGGTGGGACATTGAATTTTCTTCTTTTTGAGGATACGAGCTTCACAACTACAAGTAAAAACAAAATAGTGAGTGAAGTACTATTCAACCAAGTTGCTTCCATTTTTATCCTCTTGGGATACGTATCAACTTGTTGCACTAGCGTGGTTTATATATTGATGGGGTTGGCGAATCAACATTGACTTTTCAATTCATTGGTCCTACTCTTCTTTTTAAAAATAAAAAATAAAAAAATTATGACTCTATTTGTTTGCTCGATACTTTTCTTTTGAATTTTACTGATTTTATCTTGATTTCAAAATAGGGATATGAAAGAAAATAAAAATAAGTTTAAATGGGGTAAACAAAGAATGACACAATCTTTGAATATCAGAATGAAACGTCTTCATCATATCAATCCTTGAAAATGTAAGTACATATCATGCAATATGAAATAAAAGATAAAGATCATTTGTGACACTTTAACAACACTAACTTCAACTGAGCATGTGTGCCAATTCTTCTTCTACCGTTGTCAAACATACAACTCCACTTTCGTTGTACATTCCTCATGCTAAAGGACTCATGACTTCGTGGAGATGATTTTCTTTCTGTTTCTTTTGACATAGGATCGTGCATTCACTGCTTGACTTAATTGAGATATGTCTTTCAATTAATGACCAAGTTATTCTCACGATTCTAAAAATAATTGTCTTAATTTTCAAAGAAACTTTAACTTAATCACCAAATGCCCCAACACTCTATCTATTTTCTCAGATGCTCTCTTTTTCTAATTTTAACCCTCTAATTCAATGTTTATGCTTAAACTGGATTTTAAGATCTAGCAAAAAATTCCACAAGCATGTCATATCACTAGAGTCAACATAAAATGTATTGTATAAAGAAAACAAACAAACAACACATATTTTAGAATACAAAGGAAAAGGGACAATTCATTTAGTTGAAATAAAAGATAGAAGGGGTTGAACATAAACGACAAAAGGACAAAACAAGATAGATCCCGAACTACAACCCTGAAATAATTCGAAAAAGAAAAAAGTAAAAAAAATAAACTACCAAACCTCTTCCTAATAGGGAGAGGGGTGACTTCTCAATTGCTCATCCTGACAACTTAGCCACTGGTTTGCATATCAGCATGACTAGAGCTTTCCTCGCTATCAATGTTCTGCACCATAATCGATTTATCTTGAATTATCTTTTCTATTTCTCTTTTCAAGGCACGACAGTCTTCAATACTGTGACCTTGAACATTAGAATGATATGCACATTGTACATTAGGATCAAAATTTCTTGAATGCGGGTCAGGAGTATACCCAAGAAGAGGAGTGATTATGTCCCGTTGTACTAATCTCTGAAATAAACTGGCATATGACTCTCCGATTGGTGTAAAACGATCCCTCGACTTCTGTCTCATTTCATTGTTTGGCTTAAATTGAAAACCAGGCCTAGAAGGGCTTCGGTATGTATGTGGAGTTAGAGGATGACTCGATAGAGTTAGCACGCGCCAGTGTGGGTAAGATGGGGGTTGAACATATGGTTGTGCATCATACACTTGATATGGAGATAGGGGATTGGAATATAATGGATTTTGGGAAAGATTCTGTGGAGCTTGGGCATAAACTTGGGTTTGAGCCCATGGGTAACGATGGTGTGGTCCTCTCGCCCATGCTTGTTGTCCAACTACAATGGCAGATGCATCTTCCTCATTCTTGTTTCCTCCAACACTTCCCGAACATTTTTGAATTACTTGAGCAGTCGCTTTCAATATTGCAAAACTCACAATGCGACCGGTCTTAATTCAATCCTCTATCATCTCCCTCATTTTGAGGACCTCAATAAATGGCCTGCCTAATGCAGGTAACAAGTGTTGATAATATGTTTCATCCTGCGTTTGAATAAACGCCTTCACTACCTAACTTTCTTTTGTTAGCGGTTTCACCTTAGCAGCTTGTTCACGCCATCTAATCGCATACTCTCTGAAAGTTTCAGTACTCTTTTTCTTCATATTAGTTAGGAATTTCTCATCAGGAATCAACTCCATATTGTATTGAAATTGTTGCACGAATTCATTAGGCAGGTCATCCCAGCTATTCCACTTGTCGATGTCTTGGTCAATAAATTATTCTGAAGCTAGACCTGAAAGACTCTCACCGAAATATGCCATGAGTAATTCTTTCTTCTCTCCAGCGCCCCTTAGCTGGTTGCAATACCGTCTCAAATGTGCTACAGGATCTCCATGTCCATCATACTTCTCAAACTTCGGCATTTTAAAACCAAGCGAAAGATGTAAACCTGGAAACATGCACAGATCTTTATATGA
>NC_061112.1:144919822-144954897 GCF_002878395.1 Capsicum annuum | reverse complement strand
TCTATTAAAGAAGTATATGACACCTACTCTAAATAAAGAGTGAAGAATTTTTTTTTTTGATTTTTGAAATAAGATCCCCGAACCAACAATAGGCTGTCTACGTATCTCACTCCAGGGAGAGAAGAATCAGGGATGCGTAATTCGTCCAGGTTGGACAATTAAGGATTAAAATGAACTAAGACTTGACTTAAGAAACTCGATTACAAACGAACGATGAAAATAAAATCTTTTTGGGTTTTCAATTAGACACTTCACACAAAACTGACACCAACAACTATGAAAGAGAAAAGAAATCTTTTTGGTATTTTTGTTATATAAGATGTACAAAGGTCCTGCCATCTTTTTTACATTTTTTCCTTTATAAAAACTTCCATTAAAAAATCTTTTTGAAATTTTCGAATTATGAATGCAGGGTTTTTTTTTTGTTTATTTTTTGAATTTTTTAATTGTGAAAAACAAAAGCCATAAAGAACTCTAAAAACTACGAAACTCTTTTTTTTTTCGACTCACTTTTCTTTTCTTTCCTTCTTTTTTTTTTCAACACTTTCTTATCTACAGACTTTACTTCTAAAACATGTTTTCCCCAAATCGATCTGTCAAATGACCACATTACCCTCAGAGATGCAACATTTAGCACGTAGGGATGGTTTAAAGGTGAGTTTCCTACAAAGGACCAAGTGGGCCCCTCTAGGTCTCCATATGATGCACATAAGCATGACCTAAAGGCTGATCTACATTGGGGTTTACTAACAAGGCTGTTCGGGAGAGCGTGTGGTTGATAGTAGCTTGCTTTAGTTGGCCACTTACTCCATACAACCCAACGGCTCCCCCTCCTAAAATAAGGATGACTCAACTATAGGTCGTGTACACACGTGTACTACGGACTTGTTGCAGAAAGAAAGACTTGGGTTATGCACATGATGCCAGATATAAAGCGGTAACACATAAAGTAAAAACTATAAACAAAGAACACGTAGGCACTCAAAAATAATAAACAATAATACAAAACAACACAAACAAAATGTCTGTACACCTATAGTGCCAAACTAAGCCGATATAATTCCAACATAAGCTCAAATTTTGAAAAATTCCCAGCAGAATCGCCAGTGCTGTCACACCCCTTTTTCAACTCCAAAAGAATAGATTTTAAGTTTCGAAAGAGTTTTTATTACTAAGTGACAAAAGAAGAAGATTTGTTTCGAAAAAGACTATTTACTTTTAAACTCAGAGTCGCCACTTGGCTTAATTGGGTGTGCCAAGTCACCTTTGGGAATCCTTTTTCAAAACTGTTTTTTACTCTTTTAAACTGATCCGCGAACAGAGATTCCGGTTAAGGAATTGTGTTGACCGAGGGGAAGGTGTTAAGCACCCCTCGATCCTGTGGTTCGACCACGGTCGCTTGGTGGAGCATATCGGCTAATTCGACGTTAAGAATGTATAAACCACACAAAAACATACAAACCAATCAATCAAACAAACAAACAAACAAATCCAAAATTATAGTGTCCAGTCCAATTATTACAACCCGAAAATAGAAAAATGCGAAAAAATATAAATCCTACTCTAAACTAATCCTAAACTATGCTCTGATGCTTTACCCGAAGCCTTGGGCCTTCATCACAGACGTCATCCGAGTACAAAATACTTCGAGGTATTTTTCGGATAAATTAATACAAATACCTTGGGGCATTCCCCGGCCAAATGAGTACAATTTTTCAATGTGAGAAAAACTAGAAAAAGCATTCAACACATTCAATACTCCATGCATTTGATCCAACATCATTCCTAAATTTACCTACCCGAACCTAAACTTTTGCCTATTCCTTTGATGGCCTAATCATAATACTACCACATTTGACCTTCGTATTTGTTCCAAAATAACCAATGACAGTAAACCAAGACTAAACAATATTCATTTTATCCATTTCTATCATCCAACCCCCGCATTCCTTTTTAACACCAAATTTCAATAAATTCAAGATTAGTATTTCAACAATCCACAACCATCTATTCAACGAAGCTGAGCAACACAAATCAATATCACCCAATATTCAACCAAATCTCACACAAATCAAGCACATATGATGAAATATAATGAGAAAGGATAGAATTGAACCTTTCGATGACTGATTTCCGTTGATAATAATATTTAAGAAAAATCGAATTTTGAAATCCCGAACAGAAAACCTCAACGACGAACCCCAACTTGATAAAGACTTCACTTTTTCTCGCTAAAACCGAACTAAAATCGAGAAATAACAGAGACCCGTATCCGAAATCGTACTCCTTGTTACTGTTTCTCTCGTTTTACAACGGATTTTATCCGAATTAGATGGAGGTGCGTCGGGTTTTGGGATTTTGGTGGAGGTGGAGCCGATTTTCGTCTCCTCATAGCTCCGGCGAGCTCAAAAGGATCAATAATTGGAGAACAGATCTGAACTCAGGCGATAATGATGTTTTTCCGGCGAGAACTCGCCAGAACAGTCAGCCTCCGCCTAATTTCTCTCCCGATTTCCCTCTGTTTTTCTCTCTACTTTTCTGCTCAATCACTCAGCTACTCCTTTCGTCTATCTCTCTCGCAACTCTCTCTCCCTTTTTCGATCGGGTGTATGGTTGTGTGTGCGCGAGTGGTGTGCAAAAATTAGGAGGGTGTCTAGTATTGTTGTGTATAGTTGTTTTCCATTGTTGTGTAAAATACTGAAATTCTATTTGTGTTGTGAGTGTATAGAGTTTTTGTTGTGCGTCCGTGAAGAAGAAAGAGCCCCCAATGGAAAAAGAAAAAAAAAACCTTTTTTATATTGTGTTACTGTATATATTGAATCAAAATCATGTGGGCCCCTACTCCCTTTTTCTCAATGAAAATTCTATTCTTTTTCTTGTATTCCTTGGGAGATTCTGTTGTGTGCCCCTTTCCCCTATACCCGCGTATGTGTATTGTGAGATTAGGGTGGGGTAGTGGGGTAGGGTAGGTTAGTGTGGTGGGTGAGTCGGTTAGGATAAGATAAAATTAGTTAGGAGTTTTGTTAGGACAAGGAATATTAGGGATTTATTAAAATTTTGTTGTTATTATTATTATTTTTTATATTTTTGTGGGGTATAATTACGTGTGTGAGGTTGTACGATAAAGTGAGGTAAAAATAGATAAATTGAATTTTTGGGAGGGACAAAATTAGGTGTCTACATATATCGGTTCGATTTGATTATTTTGTCAGTTATTTTAGAGTAAAACCAAACCAAACCTAACCAAATATCGATATTTTTAATCGGTTTGATTTAGATCGCAGTTCGATTTGGTTAAAAACCAAACTGTGAACACCCCTACATGGGAGTATGTTCCAAAGGACATGTATCTTTAAAATTTTAATTTATAAATTAATGTAATAGCACAATAACACAAAAGTATGCTGAAGAAACATTAAAATTTCAAGAAAATTAAAAAGAATTAAAGAAACTTACAGTAAACAAAATATCCTACATGTTTTACAAGTAAAAATAATGCCATAGTGCTAAAGTTGATATGTGATACTTTGTCCGTTTAAAAAAGAATGAACTACTTTTTTTTAGTCCGTTTAAAAAAGAATGACTTCTTTTCCTTTTTAGTAACTTTTTAATTTTAACTTTCCACATGGTATGTTTAAGACCACAAGATTAAAGAGCATTTTGATACATTTAACATATCTTTAATTTAACACCACAAAATTCAAAAGTCTTCTTTATTTTCTTAATGCCAAGTCAGATTAGATCTTTTTTAAAAAAAAAACGGAGGGAGTATAAGCTAACTACATTAAAAATATCAATTTTAAAAAAAAATGTTTATCAAAATCCAAAAAAAAAAAAGAAAACTGATGAAATAATGAAAGAGCGGCCCATCTAACCCAAATGCTTTCCTTGTCAAACATAGCGATGGGTCACAGCAAGTTCCGTAACCTGCCAAAATCCCTTAATCATCTTGCCATAAAGTACTTTGCCCCATGTCGTGCAAATTGAGCCACTCAAATTTAAGACTTCAAACAGTCCCTCCCAAATAAATGAGAAAATACATCATTTTACTCATTAATTTATCCGCATAATTTACTTTAAATTTCAAATTTACGGACAATTATATATTCTTTACTAACTTTTAAGTGAATTTTATACCATCCTAAAAATATTACATCACTCTCACTAGAAAAAGTGCATTTCACACGCGCCACGTTGGAGCCACGTCGAAGCAATGTGAATTATTCTAAAAAATACTTCACACGCGCACACACACACGTACATATACATTTATATATATATATATAGTTGATCATTCTAGAATTCCATTACTATGCCGTAGAATCTACAATAGACTGCTTCTTCTTCGATATAATTTCTGATTGAACTAGTCAAATGTATTGATAGTCCTTCTGATCCAGATAGTATATATATATAAATTGAAAAATAAAATAAAAATCCTCATACCCTCCTTTCTTTTCTTCTTCAACTCTCAACCCCCACTCTCATCCCGCTTCTTTAACTCCACCCCCCCCCCCCCCTCCCGGCCCACCCCACCCACCATAAAAATTGTTTCTTCTTTAAGTTGCCCATCCCACCCCACCCCACCAACACACCCTCTGCCGACTCTGTAATATCTCAATTTTTATTTTCCCTTCCCACGAATGTGAACTTAACTCATTTTTTGACATTTATTATTTTCGATTTTAAACCCGAAATTGTGAAATTTGTGTATTTTTCATATGAGTATTTTTAATTTGTTCATCAAAACAAGAATTCGATCAATATGGAGTTAATTTAACTATTGATGAAAATTGATTTTGATGAAATAAATTTAGTTTTCTTGAAAAAATTTTCGTAAGAACTCACACAAAATTGAATCATTTTCAATCTTGGTGGAATCAATATCAAATTGAAGTTTTCTAAATATATTTGACTGAAAAATTCAATTTATTCCAATTATAATGGAATCAATTTATTCCAATTGTTGGTGGAATCAATTTATTTCAACTGTTGATTGACTTATTGCATGAATTCATGAATTCACGCAAAAAGAAATATTTTGATATGTATTTGATTGAAATTGGTTGATATATAGTGGTGAAAAAAAAATAGAGAACAAAAAAAAGGGGGTGATGGGGGTGTGAGGAAGATGATGGAGGGAATATTTGGAAGATGAAAATAAAGAAATGGGCCCACTTTTCTTTTCTTTTTTTTAATATTTTTTATTTCAATGCGCGAACTTAATAAATATTTTTACGTGAGATGTTTAGGTTGTGTATAATTCACTTGAAAGTTGTTTAGAAGGTAAATAATTACCCGTAAAATTAAAGTGCAATTGAATTTTGTGGATAAATTTACGTTATGTATATTCCTTTTGATTTATCAACCGATCAATGTTTAGCAAATCCATTCCATTTTCTCGGTACTCAATTCTGAACTTTGATTAAAGAGTTGTGGCCTATTTTGTTCTAGATGAGTTTCGTCCTGATCCAATTTCAACAAATGTCCTGCATGCTGAAGTAAGTTTTACCTCCCATTTTGTTTATCTCCAGCAGATTGACATCCCTACTTTAGCAAACATACACCAGTGATGTTGAATACACGACGTTTACTTTGTTTGTTCCTTGCTTATGACCTCAAGGATTATCCAAATTTAGAAAATTGTGAAGCACAGAAAGCCGTTCAACACTGAGGACACCAGCAAGTTCACATATTGAAAACTTGATTAGTTGCTGGAAATGATATATTGTCTTTTCCTTGTCATTGAATAACAAACACTTCCAAGTACATGTTGGAATGTGGAGTTGCAATCGACTCCCAAGTCTTATTACATTGTTTCTACTTCCTTACCTGTTCATTAATTGATTCAATTCATTTGGATTCACTAAATTTAGCAACTTTGGCAGCCTTATTTCTACTTTTTGCACCATTAAAAGGTGACAACACCGAATTTATTTGATCTGGAGTCTGATTGACAAATGAGAAATCTAGATAGTGCATATTATATGAGAGAAATGAAAATACAAGGTACATCACTGATCCAAACCTTTTTAACGATATGGAGCAAGTACAAAATGCAAGAAAGACACTATAACACATCAGGATATTTCTGAAAGAACTTTGTGAACAATGTCACGAGCTTTGCACCTAGCCATGAGTGGCTCGGCTTTTGGCATAGTGAGACCTTTTCCTTCCGCCAAATCAATCTTCTCGTCACTTACTCTTTTCCACTCAAAACACTGCACCAAAGTTCCTAAAGCTAAACCGACCACACGTTGAGCAAGTCCAGACCCGGGGCAGGCTCTCCTTCCCATTCCAAATGGCAATAGCTTCCATGGTTCGACTTCCATACCTTCAAATCTTTCTGGCTTGAAGCCCTCTGGATCCTCCCAAAGTAAGGGGTCCCTTTGGATGGCCCAAGCATTCACCAATAGTATGGTACCTCGTGGAATGTGGAAGCCAGCAACCTTGCAATCATCAGATGATTCATGAGGCAATAGCATTGGTGCTGCTGGGAACAACCGGAGTGTCTCAGAGATAATACTTCGAAGGTATTTCAGCTTGGGTAAATCTGCTTCATCCACTAAACGATCACTACCCACATGGTTATCTATTTCAGTTCTGGCCTTCTCCAACACCTCTGGATGGTTGAGTAGAAGAGACATTGCCCATTCTATTGTCACGGATGATGTATCAGTTCCCGCATGCAGCATGACCTGCGGTTATTAATGAATGAGGGATGTGTCTACCATCTGCTTTTGTAAGCTTATATTCTCGTGTAGAGGCGTATGAGGATTTAATTATGATGGATTCAACATTTAAAATTATCAGCACTAAAATGATTGTACTTCTAAATTTATGGTTCAAAATATAATATTCTTAAAAATTCAGTTGACAGTTTTGGGACATGAGATACCGAGGCCTATTGCAATACTACTTTTCTGTAATGACCTCAAATACACACAGGGTAATGCAATAGAAGCAGGAAACAACTGGGAATTTGTTCTTATATATCTGTAAATTGAAGGCAGCACAAGATTAATGAACAGTAAGCAGTAAGAAAGGAGATGAGAAAGAGAGAAGAGGATATTGTCTAGCTCAAACCAACTGTCCGGTTTCCTGAGGCCCACATAGGGTATGGTTCTAATATCATGTCAAATTAGGCGTTGAGCCAAATTCACACCCCAAAACCTAGCTTAAAGGGAGGATGATTGCCTGTCTTATAAGAAGATAAGAATTTCATTTAATCATCGACGTGGGATATTCCATTCCATTCATCAGATACAGAGAGAATAGATGAGGCATAGAGACGATAGAGAGAAGATGGGGCCTTCTATATACATCCGCATATAGCTAAGTGATGGAAAGATTATCAATTAACATAGGGTGGGAGATACAGGAGTGAAGAAATTAAGCTTACCAATATAATTCCTTTGATGATTTGATCAGTGTAATATTCCGGTTCTGATTCTTGCAAAGAAAGAAAATGATCAATCATAGTATTTCTGCTTATATCTCTACGATGTTCATCAATCAAACCTTGCAAGAGCGCGTCCATATTTTTACCAAGCGTAGCTAAATTCTTCTCCATACTCACGGTAGACCAACGAAATATTGCAGGCATGAAATCCGCAGGATTTGATGCACCCCCGTATGAATTAAACTCTTCCATAAGCTCCCGAAAATGATTTGCCTCCTTGTTGTCAACCTCTTCACCGTAATATCTCTTTCCAGCTACCATTCTCATGATAATATTGTACGACATCTGAAAGAACTTGGACTTAAGTTCAACATGAGTCCCGAAATTTCCACCCGAATTCTGAAGCACTCTGTGAACAAGAAGCTTGATTTCATGTTGTCTAATGGACTGAAAATTGTTGAGACGACCTGTGGAGAAAATTTCAAGTGCGCAGAGGCGGCGAAGGTTGCGCCAGTGATCACCATACTGGGAACCAGCGACAGTAGTATTGTTATAGCCTATGTATTTTCCAATCATTAAGCATGGGCGATTGGCAAAAACAACATCGTTTTTGGTGAAACATTCTTCAACAGCAGACGAGGAGGAAACCACCACAACAAAGCGGGTACCAAATTGAAGGGAGAAAAGAGGGCCATAATTTATTGAGAGCTTAGCAAGGGTGCGATGTAGAGGAGGTTTTAGGAGATAAAGGTGTCCTATAATTGGAAGTTTAAGTAGTGGGCTTGGCGGGAGATTGAGTGTTCTTCGTCTTGACGAAACAAGTTTCAGAACTAGTACTAGTAAGCAGATAGAGAGCAGCAAAGTTGCTTCCATCTTTTTTTTTTGTTTTGCCTTAGGACATATCTCAACTTGTTGCACTTGATTGGTTTATATCTGATGTGGTTGTTAAGCCTACATTGTCATAGACTTTTCAATTCGTTGGTCCTACTCATAGTGAAGGACGTTTTATCAAAGAAAAATGTGTAAATCGCAAAAGGAGCGTGTTGGAACCTGCCCCGCCTAAACAGGTTCAAACCCGCCCTGCCCCACATATGCTCCGACACATTGCCATGCCTAAAATCTCTATACTTGATTCTGATCTTTGTTGGTAGGTCTGCCCAATATTTGGTTCATCTATGATCGAAGAGTTCTCGCTAATTTTGTTCTGGATGAGTTTCCTCCTAATCCAATTTCAAGAAATGTCCTTGAGGCCCTGGATGCTGAAATAGGTTTTGCCCTTCCATTTTGTTTATCCACAATTAGATGTTACACTTAGTGAGCTAAGCACGACATTTACTTTGTTCCTTGCTTATAGCTTCATGGATTATCCTAATTCAGAAAAATCTGCAAAAAATGTCATCAGGTGCCAGCTTCTCCGTGAAGCATGGGAAGCAGTTTCAACAGTGAGGACACCAGCGAGTTCACATATTGAAAGTTATTTGATCTGAAGTATCTTATTGACAAATGAGGAATCTAGATAGTGCATATTATATGAGAGGATGAAAACACAAGTTACATTTCTAGTTCAAACTTCTCTAAAGGTATGGACCAAGTACAAAATGCAAGAAAGACACTAGAAACATTAGGATATTTCAGAAAGAACTTTGTGAACAATGTCACGAGCTTCGCACCTAGCCATGAGTGGCTCGGCTTTTGGCATAGTGGCACCTTTTCCTTCCATCAAATCGACCGTATCTTCGCTTACCCTTTGCCACTCAAAACACTGCACCAAAGTTCCTAAAGCTAAACCAACCACACGTTGAGCAAGTCCAGAACCTGGGCACACTCTCCTTCCCATTCCAAACGCCAATAGCTTCCATGATTCCACTTCCACACCTTCAAACCTTTCGGGCTTGAAGCTCTCTGGATCCTCCCAAAGTAATGGGTCCCTGTGGATGGCCCAAGTATTCACCAACAGCATCGTGCCTTGTGGAATGTGGAAGCCAGCAACCTTGCAATCATCAGATGATTCATGAGGTACTAGCATTGGTTCTGCTGGATACAACCGGAGGGTTTCCCAAATGATACTTCGAAGGTATTTCAGCTTGGGTAAATCTGCCTCATCCACTAAACGGTCCTTACCACATGGTTGTCTATTTCAGTTCTGGCCTTCTCCAATACCTCTGGATGGTTAAGTAGAAGAGACATTGCCCATTCTATCGTCACAGACGATGTATCAGTCCCTGCATTCAGTATGACCTGCAATTGTTAGTTAATGAGAAAATTCCCCATAACTGCTTTTGTAGGTTGATTCTAACAAATCCAGAGGCCTACTATACCACTAAATATTTGAGACTTTTGTTTTTCGAACTTAGTCTCTCTCTCTCTCTATATATATATATGTATATATATATATGTAATTCCAAGAAATGGATGCAGCCTTCTGTAGCGGGAGATGCCAGAAGTGAAGAAATCATGATGTTTTGCCTTCTATCATGACGGTGTTCATCAATCAAACCTTGCAAGAAAGAGTCTATCTTTTGACCAAGTCTGGCCAAATCTTTCTCCATACTCCTGAAAAACCAACAAAATATCGCTGGCATAAAATCTACGGGATTTGATGTACCTGCAAATAAAGTAATCTCATCTATAATCTCCTGAAAATGTTTTGCCTCCTCGTTGTCTTCCTCTTCACCATAATACCTCTTTCCAGCTATCATTCTCATGATAATATTGTACGACAACTGAAAAAGCTTGGACTTAAGGTCAACAGGAGTCCCAAAATTGTCGCCAGAGTTGTGAAACGCTCTGTGAACTAGAAGATTGGTTTCATGTTGTCTAATGGGCTGAAAATTGTTGAGACGATTTGTGGACAAAATTTCAAGTGCACAGAGGCGAAGAAGGTTGCGCCAGTGATCGCCATAAGGGAAATCACCGACAGTGGTAGAGTTATAGCCTAGGTATTTATTGATCATTAAACGAGGGCGATTGGCAAAAACAATATCGTTTTTGGTGAAGCATTCTTCGGCAGCAGATGGTGAGGAAACTACTACAACAAGACGGGTACCTGAATGAAGGGAGAAAACATGGCCATATTTAGTTGAGAGCTTAGCAAGGGTGAGATATAGAGGAGGTTTTAGGAGATAAAGGTGCCCTATAATTGGAAGTTTAAGTAATGGGCTTGGTGGGAGATTGAGTTTTCTTCTTGACGAAACAAGTTTCAGAGCTAGTACTATTAAGCAAATAGAGAGTGAAGTATACAGCAAAATAGTTTCCATTTTTTCCCTTAGGAGTTAGGACATAGGTGAATTGTTGCACTTGCGTTTAACTTATATACTATATTATATGACTGGTTGCTGTGTGAACACATACTTTTCGAATCAGCAGTTGTATTTCCTCTAATAATTTACATCATATTTTCTTTGATTACCAATTCTTTACTAATTCTCTAATTATCAATAATTACTGGCGGGTCAAAGTTTGTTATGATTAAGACTGTATTAGCATAATCCTCAACTACTCTCCGGGAGAATCTGATATTGGATTTAGCTGCTTGTACGCCAAAATTTCTACAGCAAGCAACGCAAACTCGTGGGGTGGAAACTCTCCTTCAAACAGCTGTTTGCATTTTCTTTTTCTCTCCCTAACCAAATTAACAATTCTTCTACAGTACAAGCTAAGCGAAGGCGATATCTTACAGTAATATTTATGATTTGAGAAATTCCCGACTTTGAAACGATCCTCTAATTTATTTTTCTGGAAAATCAATCCATTTATATTAATGTAGTTCTGGGTTCCTAGTATATGATCTTTTGAACATTACTCTCCATGTCATAAACTTATTCAGCAGCTTTGTAGGATATTGTAAAACCAGGAGCGCTCACGGACAATGAAGAAACTATTGCATGTAACTAGTAGCGGCAATGGATTTGAACTAAAATTAACTGATTTTATAAATCTGGGTTGAAATTGCCGGCTCTACGTGTTACTAACTAGTACAGTAATTAACCAAATACTTAATTCAACGAATATAGTCATGATTATGCCACAGCTAGCTCAGCTCGATCGGCACATGCAGTGTGATCAACAAATTCATGATACCAACTGAAATGATGTCAAATCCATCTCTTGTGCTTTCACTATTAATTGAACTTGTTGCACCAGAACAAAGATCATGACTATTAGATGATTACAATTCCATTTCAAAAATCAAAAAGACATATGGAAGTGATGGAATATGAAGTTGAAAAGATCTGTTGCGAGGAATTACTTGATGAATATCTATAGCAATTAGCAGCTACTGACTGTTCTGGAAAAGTTCAAGCTTATATCAAACAAATTAATTCCACTTCTGTTAGAATTATTGATTTCATTTTACTTTATTATCCCTTGTCTTTTCTTTCACAACCTCAATGTTTTCTCCCGAATGAAAATCTCAATAACTACTCTCTACTCCGTCTTGCCTCTTTGCCTTCTAAATGTTCTACCAAAGCTATAAACACACTTAAGCTACCAGATAGTTGAACATTACATTCAGTGCGACTGTACAATAGCATAAAATGCAACAATAACTAAGCTTCTTACAAGCTACCAAATGAAATGTCTGCATTAAGTCGGAAGTAATAAAGATGAATAACAAGATGAAATGTTGATCTATATGAAACCTTATTTCAGTACATGGAACTGAAAGACAAATTCAGAAAAGAATTGCCAAAATCTGATCAACATAACTTCTTACCGGCAGATAACAACACTTGAACCTCACTTTTCCCTCTGATCTCAACACAAATCTCTAAAAATATTTGATAATATATGTATAAAATCAGAACTCTCCATCATCCAGCAACCTAAACTGATTCTGAAATATGAGAATCGTGGCACCGGCCTAACAGAATTACCCGTCTGGCTTCAAACTTAGTCCCTGTATTTATGACAGTATATGTATATAGATTCAATCAAGTGAAACATTTATACACTTCACAACATTCATTAAATCTCCCAAACTAGAACTCATCATCTTCAACTGTGTAAATCAACGTATTCCTTCCATTCGTTTTCGTCCTTGACCCTCTTCAATACTCCTTCAATTGCAATATCAAATGCATCCTTCACAGTCCCAAGACCTCCACTTGGCCTTGCATACACTATTCTTGGAATTGTCTCTACTACTTTTTCCCTCATTTTCCTCACTTGATCTTTACTGTAACTCTTCAAAATATCCTTAATGGAAGCCGTCCCATTTCTCACTGCTTCCGGGTCTATAAACACTGAATAACCCCCCGGATCTTCAGGCAAAAACCACTGGTACTGAGTGTAAGCCGTTCGCCGCCAGAAAAAAACCGGCACTGAACCGGCCACCATGCAATCGAAAACAGACCGCCGAGTCAAGCTATCTCCTTTCGGCTGTAAACAGAAATCCGAACTCAGAAGTGCTTTTTGAATCTCTGATGAACCGTTAGAGCAGGGAATTACTGCACAGTCCACAACTCGGCACGAGTCCGACTCGTTCCTACAGTAACTCATTAACCTCGATCTGAAATCACTGTCAATATCTCCACGCGCCGCACCTATGAAGGTGAAAAGACTCGTCCTGTTATATGAGAGCGCAAAGTTTTGCCATTGCCGGAGTTCTTCCACAGAGTGAGGGTGGAATCCAGTAGGGTAAGGTACACTAATATCATTTGCATCCCATGGAGCCTTCTCGATTGTGAACCGTGTAACATTCCGCATCTGTGGTCGATTGAGAAAAGTGGACCCCCACAGTTTCTCTGGATCACCTAATCGCCGGAAATCCCACGTTATCCGACCAAGAGTTAGGAAATGATCTAAACCCTTATACTTTTTCCAATACTTTTGCCTTTGAACCCATTTCAATAATTTGTTACTAAGCAAATCACGATTTTCGATTTCATCAGTCCAAAGGTATTTTCCAACAGCCTGTCCGGCGTAGAACGGAATATAGAAAGCCGTAGCAGATTCTGGGTCGTTAGTTCTACATCTATAGTTTAAAAGCCGGTAATGAAATATTACCTCCGATGAGAACTGATTTGTCCGGTACCACGCTTCGGAGAGATTTCCGGGCAAGATTCCGGCGAGCTCCGTCGATTTCTTTCCGTATCCGTCATTGGTCACAAGGCCACACTGCCACTTCCATGGGTCTAGATCGTCACAGGTTAACAAAGCTAAATCTTCGTTAAATTTGGATGGCAAATCATAGACATAAACCCGACCATACTCGCATTCAGAATCACCGAAGGGATAAATCACATTTCCGCCTTCATGGGGTCTCTGTATATCGGCAAATACAGCGATTTCTGTAGGGAAATGAGGGAGAGGACTAGGCGGAGAGTGGACTGAAAAGGGGAAAGGAGAATTGCGGGTGAAAATGAGAACAAGAAGTTGGAAAAAGAGGAAGAAGGTGAAAAGCCAGAATCTTGGGTGAGTAGAAATCTGGTACTGGAAATTGGTTACAGCATTCTTGATAAAGTCATTGTTGTTGGATTTGGGAGGTTTACGTAGGGTTTCATCGGCGTCCGGCGACTCGCCGGAGTAAGGAGGAAGCATTTGATGAAAATTATTATACTGAAAAAAGCGACTGGAAGAATTGTATAATAAACAAGAAATGGCTGTAAAGCAGAGAACTGAAGGATAGAAAATGGTTTTAGCAGCAGAGTGGTTGCTTCGCTTATTGTAACTGACAGATTGTGGGTAAAATAAACAAATGTGAGGTTCTTTACTTACTACTACACTACCGACACACCCAGCGTTTACTAATCCTAATTATATTACATGGCATAATTTATTATTTAATAGATAATTTTAGAAATTAACTATACAAAATTATTGTATCCAAAATAATACTACCATCACGGTTTTACTTTAGTTTATGAGTCACTTTTTGCTTTTTGCAAGTCGGGCCATTTAGATTTGTTGGGCATAAAATTTTCTAGTTTTGAATAGAATTTTTATGTTTGAAAATTATATAAAAATTTAGCCAATTCAAAATAGTATTTAAAAGATCCAAGATCGACTCCTTCGAATTTTAAAATTCGAAAGTTACAACATAAGTTGGGACGGTGTTTGTTTTTCTTGGCAACCGTTGAACCGAGACAATATAGTATCATTGAAAATCTAAAATTATCTACAATATAATATTAAGGGGTTGTTTGTTACACTGGAAGAGATAAGTAAAAATATCTTATTCTATGAGATTATTTATCCCCCTCCTCATGAGATGGTAATAGTGGGATAAAATAATCTCAGGAGTAGCTTATAGACTTATACTAAATATGAAATAAAGTTAATATCAAACTTTATTCTGAAACTATTTTTCTTATATCTTTTATCAAACGATCCTTAAAAGTAATATAAAAATAATTTTAAAAAAATTGGTATGCTAAAATAAATAAAATGAATAAAATATTTGACCGAATAAATTGAAACAAATAGAGTATTCTATGGTTATAAATAGGAAAGTTAAGAAAGTAGATCATGTAATCACGCAAAGAATTGTTAAGCGCTAACAGACGAAAAAGTGGAGGGATTTATGAGTCATCCGGATCTAACTTTATCAACTACCAAATCAAGACTTCAACGGAGGCCCCCGTGAAATAGGTAGTAATAATTTTGTTGCGGTTAATATATCTTTTCAATGATATCTATCCCCTTCTCTAAGCTATGGACTGAGCTTGTTAGTTGTCCCTGTCCCTAGCGATTCCTAATAGAACAGAATAATTAATGTAGTGAAGTTAGACCTACCATCTTTAATATGATTGTCATCCTTTAACTTGAATTTTAATTCGTTAATTGCTCAATAGTACGGAAATATTCTCATGAAATTCCTTTTAGTATTGTTTCCAAATTAGGTGGCAAAATAATTTCTGTATTTAGTAGTATATTGAAGAAGTAAATGGTGGTAATTTGTGAATCTTTATGTTTTTTTAGGGTTCACATAGTTTGTGTTTGACAAGTTGCCAGCGTAGAAAGAGGAAAAGGGACGGTTTAGATGCCGACCTAACTGCCACAAATTAAGGCGCGACTGTGCCCCGTTTTGGGGGAATGCTAGGCAAAAGGTTCATTCGTCACGGTTTAAAACTCCTATGCCACTAAAATCTACGTCAAATAATGTAATATGTGTTTTGTTTAATATTCTTTTTATTTAAAAAAGAATGATTATTTTTTTTTTAATCCCTTTGAGAAAGAATAATTTTTTTTTTGTAATACTTTAATTTTAACTTTCTACATGATATGTTTAGAACCATAAAATTAAACGATATTTTGATACATTTGATATAACTTTAATGTAAAGTCACATAATTCAAAAGTCTTTTTTATTTTCTTAAACTTTGTATCAATTCAAAGTAGATCATTCTTTTTTAAACGGAAGGAATACTTTAAGATATTTTTTTATTATATTGATACTAAAAATTGCAACTTAAAAGTAATTTTTATAATCTTTTAAATAGTTAAAAAATATTAAATTAATCTACTTAATTTAATTCAAAAAATTAATTAAATTGATTTTTAAGGAACAGAAAATTTAATTTAATCTTCAGCTTTATTATTTTAGACAAAGTCAATAAATGCGATGCATGTTCCAACGCTCGGGAAAGTAATACTTGTCGGGTCTTCTGCAAATGGACCAACTCTTGAGCAATTGTGACCTATTCATATTTAATAAAGTGAGTAATTTTTGTCCGTGTTGGACATAACTTTTTTGCCATAATTTAATTAGAATAGGAAAAAATTATGTTCACATTATGAACTAGTTATCTTTTAAATATTTTTAGCTTTTTACTTAAAAAATTTAAAATTTTTACCTATTTAAAAGAAAAGAGTAATATAATCTTTTTATTATTGTGGCCAAATTATCATTTAACACAATTTGGCTACAATAGAAAAATGGACAAGTAAAAACATACAAAGAGAGTAGTTTTATTATTTAACAAATTTAGGGTGTTGTGTTTAGGAAAATATTTTCCATCTAAGATATCTTTTTGTAAAATATTTTTAAGAAAGTAAGTGATTCTTTTACTAATTTTTTTTTCTGTAACTAATTAGCCAAAAATGTTACTCCGAAAACATTTTCATATAAATAAACATTCTAAAAAGATAAGAAAAACGTCTTTAAAATATGTGAAATTCATAATATTTGTCATTCATTTAATAATTTGGTATAACATGCGTCGATCACTACTTATTTAAGCTAAAAATGCATTTATTTCACACACAATTTAACTTTGCAAAAATATATTGGGACCTACACGCATATTATGGGCAAAATTTGATCGAATTTAGTTTTTAAGTACAACTATATTATGTAATACCTTGTAGAATGTCGTTTAATGAAACAAAATATAGTGAATTTCTTAGCTCATTGTACTATAACAATTATAAAGGGTTATGAGAACATATGGTTGAATGGAATCCAGAAAGAATTTCTTTTTTCTTTTTGCACAAATGTTCACCCGTCAGTGCTACTTTCCAACGCTCTGTCAAGAAAAAGATGTGTCAGCTACTGCTTTTGATGGAATTTAAACAAATTTAAAGAACATACTATTAAGGTCGAATCTATTGTTACACTCGTTTGACTAGAACATTTCATTAGACAGAGATTGGTGACCCTAAGGAGTTTTTAGTACAACAATGGCATGATGTTGTGTGAGACCTCAATAATACTTAAATATTCAGGTTTGGATCTTCAAAATGAAAGTTTCAGGTTTGAAACAACTCCTTTTTCAGTCGAGCTCGTCGTGCTTGACTAGTGTAGTTTACCTTTTTCGTGTTTAGCAAGGTTTACCTTGTATTTATATATTCAAAAGATAACTGTGAGTTCTCCAATCTAAAAAAAAAATTATCTATACAGATTTTGGTTTACGTATCATGTTGCGTTAAAAAAAATTCCTATATCCATTAAGTAGCTGATGCTATTTGGTTGAAGTTTTAAGAGAAATATATGTACTTTTTTAAAGTTGAAGACTAAAAAAGATGTGTAAAATTTAAATTATGTTAATAATTATATTTAGAAAAAATCTCAATGTTATGAATAAAAATCATTGTTTCATTTGAAACACTCCTGAACAAATTTTCCAATTTTCAAATATTGAGAAAAAGTGCTTTTTTTGAAGTTTCAGTTACTTCAGGACTAAAGCGAATTCAGGATTTAGGGATCATTGGTGTTTGTGTTGAATAAATTGCTATTCACGTTTTATTTGATCAAGTCTTTTGTTTATTCTAATCTTTGGGTTAGTTGCTGATTATTAGCAGATTTTTTTAGTCATTCACTTAGTTCCTATTTTACTGTTATTTTTCCGTTGTAATCTAGCTATTTGAGCAAGTCATATGCTACTGAATAAGATAGAATTTTGATCTTCTTTGCTTCACATATCTTGTTTTTGCTGTATTTAATTTTTCCTATCAGTGGTATCAGAGCAGGGTTAGGAGAATTAAACACGTGAGGTTTGAGCAAAACACGTAAAGGAGAGAATTTGAGAGTTTGTTGTAGCAAATGGCAGCAGAAAATTTTGTGCAACCTGCAATTCCTCGCTTTGATGGTCATTATTGGAGCATGTTGATGGAAATTTTTCTAAGATCAAAAGAGTATTGGCAAGTGGTTTCTGAGGGTATTTCAGAACCAGCGCCAGGCACAGCAGTGTTTAAAGCATAAAAACAAAGATAAATACAGCAAAATTGAAAGATCTCAAGGTGAAGAATTACCTTTTCCAAGCAATTGATCGTTCAATCTTAGAAACTATTCTTTCTAAGGATACTTTTAAGCAGATATGGGACTCCATGAAGAAAAATATCAAGGATCAACAAGAGCAAAGAGGCAGCAACTTCAAATACTTTGTTCCGAGTTTGAAACACTTAGAATGAAATATGGAGAGTCAGTGACAGACTATTTTTTCCCGGGTGATGGCAATCATCAACAAGATGCGAATCCACGCTGATAAGATGGAGGAGGTTACAATTGTTGAAAAGATCCTCCGTACAATGACAGCAAAATTTAACTTTGTGGTTTGTTCATTGAAGAATCTCATGACATTGATTTGTTTTCAATTGACGAATTACAAAGTTTTTTGTTGATTCATGAACAAAAAATTGCTCAACAAGACAAAGAAGAAGTCGCGTTGAATGCCTGAACTGACTTTCATGGAGCAGGACGAGCAAAAGGAAAAGGCAATGGCCGAGGGCGTGGTAGAGGTAGAGGCCGAGGCAACAACGACCGTGGAATAGGAACAGGTAGCTACACCTCAAAGTTTTTTGACAAATTCAATATTGAATGTTATTGATGCCACAAGTTTGGTCATTTTCAATATGAATGTCGAACTGATTTGTCAAAATTGCATGGAGAGGAATCAAACTTTGTTGAACAGGATGAAGAAGAGATTGCTTTGCTTATGGTTTGTCACGTAAAAAAAGAAACAACTAAGAATCTGTAGTTTCTTGACACCGGGTGCAGCAATCACATGAGTGGAGATAAGTCAGTTTTCTCTACTCTTGATGAATCTTTTAAAGATAATGTGAAGTTTGGGAACAACTCCAGAGTTGCGGTCATGGGGAAAGGACAAGTTTCAATTTGAGTCAATGAAGAATTTACTCACGCTATAGCTGATGTTCTTTTTGTTCCAGAGTTGAAGACTAATCTTCTTAGCATGTGGTCAGTTACAAGAAAAGGATTATGAGGTCTCATAAAAGGTGGAATCTTAAAAATTCTAGATGACAAACAACATTTAATTGTTGAAGTCAAGATGACTAAAAATAGGTTGTTTCCTCTCTATCTCCATAACACTAACACTGAGCATACATATTTTACTGCAAAATTAAAAGATGAAGCATAGTTGTGGCACTTTTGATGCGGTCATCTAAATTTCAATGGACTGAAAATGCTGTATCAAAAGAATATGGTGACTGGTCTTCCTCAAATTGCAACTCCTACTGAAACTTATGAAAGTTGTGTTCTTAGCAAACAATCACACAGTCCATTTCCGCAAAGCACCTCACGAAGAGCAGAACTAGTTCATTCAGATCTTTGTGGTCTGATAAAACCAAACTCCAATAGTCATAAACGATACTTTATAATGTTCATTGATGACTTCAGTAGAAAAACGTGGGTGTATTTTTTGCAGAAAAAATTAGAAGCATTTGATGTTTTCAAGCACTTTAAAGTGCTTGTTGAAAAGAAAGTGGTAACCCCTTAATTGCTCTTCGTACTGATCGTGGAGGAGAGTACACTTCTCATGAGTTCAAAAAATTTTGTGAGGGAAGTAGAATCAAGAGGCAACTAACAGTAGCTTATACGCCTCAACAGAATGGTGTTTATGAACGGAAGAATTGTACTATTCTCAACATGGTACGAAATATTTTAACAAGAAGTGTTTTTCCAAAGACATTCTTGCTTGAAGCAGTCGCATGGAGCATTCATATTTTGAATAGAAGCCCAACTTTGTCTGTTCAAAATATGACACCAGAGAAGGCATGGGGTGGAAGAAAACCATGAGTCAACCATTTTAGAATATTTGGGTGTGTTGCTTATGCCCATATTCCTGATGAGAAAAGGAAGAAGCTGGATTATAAAGGAGAAAAATGTATTTTTCTTGGTGTTAGTGATCAATCTAAGGCTTATAAGCTATATAATCCTAACACTAAGAAAATTGTAAGCAGTTATGATGTTGTTTTTGATGAAGAAGTTTTTTGGGCGTGGAATGAAAAAGCTGCTACTAATGAAAACTCTGTTGTGTTAGATTTTGAAGAGGAGCAGATTCTTTCAAATGACTCTTCTGAAGATGCTCAACATGGAGTTCCTACTACTTTTGAGTTTTTGCCAACAGTGACAGTATTTGATGAGCAATCTAGTGAACCAGCAAGTTCGCGTTCTCATCGTGTTAGACGCAAACCAGCATGGATGTCAGATTATGAGGTAACTGGAGTTGATCAATTCGAAAATCCTATCACTCACCTTGCTCTATTTTTAGATTATGATCCTACTACCTTTGAAAGTGCTGCCAAAGAGTCTAAATGGTGCAAGGCCATGGATGACGAGATTGCTGCGATTGAAAAAAATCAGATATGGGAGTTAACTGAGCTTCCCAATGGAGTCAAGACAATTGGAGTAAAGTGGGTGTATAAAACAAAACTCAAGGAGAATGGTGAAGTAGACAAGTTTAAGGCACGCTTAGTAGCAAAAAGCTATAAGCAAGAGTTTGGAGTGGACTACACTGAAGTGTTTGCACCAGTTGCACGCCATGACATAATTTGGTTGTTGATTGCAATTGCAGCTCAAAAATCATGGCTCATCTTTCAGCAGAATGTGAAATCAGCTTTTTTATATGATGACTTAAAGGAACAGGTATTTGTTGATCAACCAGTTGGTTATATTAAGAAAGGAAGTGAGCACGAAGTTTACAAATTAAAAAATGCCTTGTATGGATTAAAACAAACCCCACGTGCTTGGTATAGTAAAATTGAGGCTCATTTATTGAAAGATGGTTTTCACAAGTGTCCATATGAACATACACTTTTTGTGAAAAGTGAAAAAGAGAAGATTGTTATTGCTTGTTTATATGTGGATAAAAAGAGAAGATTGTTATTGCTTGTTTATATGTGGATAACCTCATATTTACTAGAAATGATACTCTCATGTTTAATAATTTTAAGAAGTCAATGATGGATGATTTTGAGATGACTGATTTAGGCATGATGCATTATTTTCTTGGTATTGAGATGGCTCAATCTTCTGCTGGAATTTCAATTTCTCAAAAGAAATATTTGCGAAAAATTTTGGACAGGTTCTCAATGGAAGAATGTAATCCTGTGACTACACCAACAGAATTTGGAGTAAAGTTAAACAAGGATAAAGAAGGGAAGAAAGTTAATGGTACACTTTACAAGCAGATTGTTGGTAGTTTGATGTATCTAACTACTACAAGGCTTGATATTATATTCTTTGTGGGTCTGATTATTAGATACATGGAGAATCCAACAGAGAACCATATCTTTGCTACCAAGCGAATTCTTTGTTATTTGCAGGGAACTAGAGATTTTGGATTATTCTATAAGAAGGGTGCAGGGTCTAATTTAATCGGCTTTACCGACAGTGATTTTGCAGGTGATCAAGATGATAGGAAGAGTACTTCAGGTCATGTATTTATGTTAGATTCGGCAGTTGTATCTTGGTCATAAAAAAAGCAACCAATTGTTACTTTATCAATGACAGAGGCAGAATTTGTTGCAGCAACCTCTTGTGCATGTCAAGCAATTTGGTTAAAGAAAATCCTTGGAGAATTGCAGTTCATACAGGAAGAAGAAATTGTAATTTACTGTGATAACAATTCTGCTATAAAACTCTCTCAAAATCCAGTCTTACACGGTCAAAGTAAACACATAGATGTCAAGTATCATTATTTGCGTGAACTCACCAATGAAAAGGTGATTGATCTCATCTACTGCAGGAGTGAAGACCAGTTAGCTGATATATTTACAAAAGCTCTCAAACGGCCAGCTTTTGAGAAGTTCATAAGGTTACTTGGAGTTTGTACAGTTTGAGAGAGGGTGCATCTTTTATTTAAACTGACATCAGTTTAAGAGAGGGAATGTTGAATAAATTTTTATTCACATTTTATTTGATCAAGTCTTTTGTTTGTTTAAGTCTTTGGGTTAGTTGCTGATTATTAACAGATTTTTTTAGTTATTCAGTTAGTTTCTATTTTACTGTTATTTTCCCGTTGTAATCTAGCTATTTAAGCAAGTCATATGCTACTAAATAAGATAGAACTTTGATCTTCTTTGCTTCATATATCTTGTTTTTGCTGTATTTAATTTTTCCTATCAGTTTGTGAGGGTCGAACACACATTGACACTCAAAATTTTAAGATTTCTCATGAAAATCAAATCATCCAGCTATTTTTTTTATTTTCTGTATGCTTTTTTGAAACTTATATCATTTTTTATATAATTATACCTAGTATACATCAAATTTAACAGGTGCTAAAGCACCAAAAAAAATTGCATAGAGAGGTCCACCCCTATCACGACTTCAATAGGTTGGATTAGGTATAGCCTAGTTTTTTAGCCACGAGTCGTAGATACACATAAGTCACAATAATATTCATATGTTTTTCGTCAAGCAGCTATGATAGTTACAATTTTTAGAATATTTTTAATTTAGTCTGATCTATGGGAAAGGAACTAGTTAACTCAAATTCCCTCCAGGATCTCTACTTTGCTCTGGCTCTAGATTTGGATGCTCAGTTCACCTTCTCCGGCGACTATTAGTGCTCAGTTCACCTTCTCCGGCAACTATCAGTGTTTCTAGAAATTTCCTAATACATTTTGATCAATCCGAGGGTCATTTAGTTTCTATGAATTTTATTTGTTTTGTTAGTTGGTTATGGGCCTTGTTGGGTCCGAAACATTTTTGCTTTTTGATTATGGGTTCTAGCCTACTTTGTATTGCTTTGTTTTTAGGGTGTTTTACATAAATTTCTACATGTTTATCCCTAATAACATCCTATCTCAATATTTAACAAAATTTCATAAAAATCAAAATTTTCGTTTTGAATATTTAAAAAAAGACGTAAAATTACTATCAAAATTTTCAGAAAATCGTAATTAGTTATAATGTTGATATTAAAAAAAAAAAAAAAAAAGGACCCTCATACATCTTATTGAAATATTCTTCTTCTCTCTTTAAAGTTCAAACGAATATCACCACGCGTCTAACCGAACAACTCCACCTCCTCGTCTTCTAGAATTTCTTTAAAATCTTCTAGAATTATAGTGTTGCAAGAACTGCCAAACACCCGAACCTTAACAGATGTGGTGGGACTTCTTTGATAATGTAATGCATACCCTGCATTGAGATACACAAAAAAAAAAAACAGTTAGTAATCCACTTGGTTAGTAGTCATATTGATTGAGATACATAATTCTGTTCAATATTAAAGAGGGATAGATAAATAAAATTATGTCTCATGCATGAAATTAATGTTAATTATGTATCTCAATATCAAAATTTATTAATAAGATACGTTCATTTTTAATCAATTTGATCGACATACATAATCATTAGTTAGACTAAAGAGAGATACATAATTAAAATTATGTCTCATACATGAAATTGATGCCATTTATATATCTCAATAGTAAAAGTTATAAATTTGACTAATTTTTTAATCTAATACATAAGTATAATATCTTTTGGAGTGTGTCTCTTTGATTTTTTCAACAACTTTGCGTTTTGAAGGACCAACCTTCCCTTTTAAAGAAGAAAAAATTTATTTTTTTATTTAACACCATCAATGATGGCATCGGAGCTGAATCAATTTTCCTCATTGATGGTGTTGGTGCGGTGATATTGGTGGCATCAATGATAAATTATTATTTTTTTGAAAAAGAAAGAAAGAAAAGTCAAGAAATTTCTCTCACGAATTTCAAACTTAAAAAAGGAAAATAGAAAAAGTCAAGAAATTTCTCCCACAATTTTCAAATCTAAAGGAGAAATTGAAAATGAAAGAAGGAGCAGTAAATAAGAAAATAAGCTAATATTTACGCAAGAAAAAGGTTATCTTTTTCATGTATCTCATATTTTAAGAGAGAGAAAGTAAATGGGATTTAAGTAATTATTTAAAAGGATTGAAATTTTAAGTTGTTAGAATAAGTTAAGTTATGATGTTAAGTAATTAATCTTTTTTTGTTTTAATAATAAAGAGTGGGCTTTGGCCATATTTGAGTTTTATATATATATATATATTTTTAAAAAAGCTCCTATAGCCGTGGAATTTATGTTGTTTATCAACTAAATAACCTTTTTAGTGAAAACCACACAAAACACATCTAAAGAAACCCACATATTTAAGAAGGCTTGATTATAATCTAGTTACTGTAAGTTGTAACCATCAATTACACTAATATTGGTCAAAACTTTTTTTTATTGGAATCTAATCACCGTCAGCAAAAAAGGAACCTCCTCCCTATTACCTTTTCTTTGTTGCTGACCTAATCATTCTTGCCAGACCCAATGAAAAGAACTGCAACACCATTAAGAACACCCTTAAGAGCTCCAGTTTTTTTTTTCTTGGCAAAAAATTAAACCTTCAAAAATCAAAAGTTATTTTCTCTAGGAATGGTCCTAATGATGTTAAAAATAATCTAGCAAGTATCCTAAAAGTATCCTAAACATTCAAGTAAGAGAGGGCTTTGAAAAATAGTTAGGCTTCCTTATATTTCATGCCAAACCTTACAATAGGGAATTCCAATTCATAGTGGATAACCTTAACACCAAATTCTCTAGATGAAAAATCAAGTTCCTTAATATGGCTGACAGGATCATTCTTGCCAAATCTTTCCTCAGCAGCATCCCCACCTACATTATGCAATACATCTTTATTTTCAGTAAAATTCTCAAGATTACTGATAGGACTCAAAGAAACTTTATTTGGGGATCCACAATTGAGAAGATGAAAATGCACCTTCTCAATTGGGATATCCTCACTCTCCCTAAAAAAGATGGTAGCCTTGGCATCCAAAAAAATTGATACAAAAAATGAAACCATGCTCACCAACTTAGCGTGGAGGTACTACCAATAGCCCAACAAGCTTTAGACCACTGTTTTGAGTGATTATCAAGGTGAAACCTCTAGAAAATCTTCTTCTACCACTTGGAGAAACATCTAACAAAGCTGGAAAAATTACAACCAAGCTTTTCAATAGATTGTCCACAATGGGGAAAAAGTTAACTTCTGGCTACATAGATGGCTATCAAACCAGGCCCCACTAAATAGCCTTATCCAGGGTCCCCTTCGTCCAAATCATGCTGACTTTAAATTGGCTTCTGACTGGAACAAAAATTCTTGGCACCTTGATGACCTCCCACTCTAAATCCCCCAAAGCCTTATTTAGAACATCTTATGCACCTTCTTTTCAAACACCAGAACCAGCTCATATCACCTCATATGGAGACTCATTGGTAATGGACTTTACACTAGCAGCAGTGCCTACTCCCTCATTGACAAAAAGTACAGAAGAAACCTTTCTGTTAACATCAACTCATTTCAATGTTTGGAAATTCACTTGCCCTCCTAAGATTAAAACCCTCGTGTGGCTAGCTCACACACAATCATCTCCCCACCAGTCTCTCTTTTTCTAATATAGGTATCAATATCCCCATAACTACTTCAGTTGTAACCATTCTACTGAGGACATTCTCCACATCTTCTTCCAATGTCCCAATACAATAGAATTTTGGAATTTCATTCTCACTAAATGCAATGATAAAGGGCTGAATATTAGTTGTTTTTACCCTCAGCACTGGATTGCCACCTGGAGAAATCTGCATAACACGCATTTTGATTGTCTCCTCCTTTGGCATGATATTCTATCCATTGTTTTTTTGGCAATTTGAAAAAATAGAAACTTCAACTTCTCAATAACAACAAGAAGGAAAAGCCTAACTTTAACCTTACCATACCGAGGTTGTCGAATACGACCACATAACTAACAACATACCCCAGAAACACATGCTGAAAACCATTAACATTAAATGACATCTCTCTAGGTAAGCTCAGTACAAGTTTAACTCAGATGGATCTTGCATGAAAAACCCTGGGAAGGATGGAATTAGGGGAGTTGTACGAAATAGGAGCGGAGGTTGGATAGTTGGGTATCTTAAGAGCTTCCCATCTTTTACTAACAACCAAATAAAGCTTCTAACCTTAATCGAAGGCCTAAAAGTTGTCGAGGATAAACAACTCTTTCCACTGGAAATCAACATTGATTTTAAAGAGATGATTGCTATGCTTATTAAAGGTGAAAACTTACACTATAACATTCTACTTGATGATTGTAGGTCAAGAATAAGAAGACTGCGAAGTCCTCAAGTGACCCACTACTATAGGGAGCAAAATGGAGTGACTGATGCCATGACCAAATTTGGTGCACTATCAGTTGATTCTTAGGAGACCACTATTTTTAAAGTTCCGCCAATGTGTATCCGAGATGCAGTATAGAAATGTAATGATACTACTTACAAGGATAAACCCAATGTTTTTATTTTGAATCCACACTGAGTGTAGCCTAAGGATTGTAACAAACGTATTTTAATTTCAATGCTTATCTATCTAATCCAAAAAGAGAAAAAAAAAACTTTTTTCCCGATGAATCCCCTCAAAGTGGCGTAGTACGTGCATTTCTTCCAAATTCACTTTTATAAAGCTGAAAAGATTTTTCTTCGATAAAACACAGTATACTGTATTATGTATGATATTTTCTGGATGGGAATAATGTTGGAAAATAATGCAAAATATAACAGTAATATTATTTTGTATTAGCAAAATAATAACTCAGCAATGATAATATTAATAAAAGAACAATTCCAAAAACAAGATAAATATTACAGCTATAGTATTATATTAAATAAATAAGTAATATAATGTAAAAATATACTTGAGTCGTGCTGGACACTATTTTAAAAAACTAATTCTACAGTATGAAATATTTCTCCAAAAGTAAACAAGTCTTCCCTAATATTAATATTAATTGAAAGATACAAAAATCAATAAAGTTAATTATGAACCAGTAAATTGTCTGTAAGTTAAAAAAAAAGTAGCCAACTAAAAGATAATTAAACAAAAGGAAACGAAAAAGAAGAGGAATAGAAGGATAGCAGGAGTAAGAAATATAGAATGTTTGGAGTTTCTTTTTCAGCCAATTCACAGGTGCAATTTTTCTGCCAATAATATAAATCATGATAAGTAGTTTGGGGGAGACTACTGGGTGTGCATCGGTCGATTCGCTTCAATTTTATATATAATCGATTTAGTATTTAGGTTTTTAGTTTTTTAATATGCTAAATTAATAATCAAATCAATAAGATATTTTTTTTTAATCGATTTTTGATTTATTAGTTTTTAGTTCTTAACGGTTTGATCTTCGATTTAACTGATAAAAAATACTCATAAAATAGAAATAGTAATAAATAATAACTAACATGAAAAGAAATCGAATCTTAATTGCAACCAAAAATCCTACATGATGTGTTTTAATTTATAAGAATCTTCAAGTTTGAATTAAATGTTATTAGAAAAATTAAGAGTTTGTATAATTGAAATAATAAATTTATTAATTTGTAGAAATTAAGAGAAATATATAATAAGTCATATATGTGTGTGTGTGCGCGCATGTGTAAGTAGGTGTAAAATAGTAATTTAGTATATTCTTATCAGTTTATCCAATAATCCAATAAGAAAAAATTAAAACCAAATCAATAACTCAATATTTATTTTTAATAAAATTATTAAATAATTATCAATCCAAAAACTCAATAATAATAAATCAATAACGTTTTTATCGATTTAATATACTTATGGATTCGATTTTTCACACTCCTAACCCCAAGAAAAATAATTGGCCATGTCCACAAATAGGGTCCATCTAAGATTTCTTGTATCAAAATAATACTCACTCCGTTATCTAAAATTTCTTGTCTCAAAATAATACTCCCTCCGTTTAAATGAACTATTTTCTTTTTTAATCTATTTAAAAAAGAATGATTTCTTTCGCTTTTTTGTAATAATTTAATTTCAATTTTTCACGTGGCATGTTTCGAGTCACAAGATTAAAGGACATTTTGATACATTTGACATAATTTTAATTTAAGGCCACAGGATTCAATTTTTTTTTTTATTTTCTTAAATTTTGTGCCAAATTAAAGTAGGTTATTTTTTTTTTAACAATATTAAAATATTTAATTAATTAATTTAAAATACCTTACAAATAGGACCAATGAATTGAATAAGTCTAGTGCTTTATCAGCATCTTGTCTTGATATATAGTGCTGTGTAGTGCTTCACAAATAGGACCAACTTGATAAAGTTATAAAGCAAGTCTGCAACAACTTGATATATCAAAAAGATGGAAGCAACGTTGCTGTATAGTGCTTTACTGTCTATTTTGTTTATATTTGTAGTTGTGAAACTTGTATCCTCAAAAAGAAGAAAATTCAATGTCCCACCACCAAGCCCATTACTTAAACTTCCATTAATAGGCCATCTCTATCTCCTTAGGCCTCCTCTATATCGCACTCTTGCTAAGCTCTCAACTAAATATGGCCCTGTGTTCTCCCTTCAAGTTGGTACCCGTCTTGTTGTGGTGGTTTCCTCCTCATCTGCTGCTGAAGAATGTTTCACTAAAAACGACACCGTTTTTGCTAATCGCCCTCGCTTAATGATTGGAAAGTACATGGGATATAACTATACTACTCTCGGTCAGTCCCCTTATGGTGATCATTGGCGCAACCTTCGCCGCCTCTGCACACTTGAATTATTCTCCAATAACCGGCTCAACAATTTTCAGCCCATTAGACAACATGAAATCAAGCTGTTAGTTCACAGACTGTTTCGCAACTCTGGCGACAATCCTGTTGAACTTCACTCCAAGTTTTTTCAGTTGTCGTATAATATTATCATGAGAATGGTAGCTGGAAAGAGATATTACGGTAGAGGGGTAGATGACGAGGAGGCAAATCATTTTCGGAAGCTTGTCAAAGAGGTTATTACATATGCTGGGGCAACAAATCTAGCGGATTTCATGCCTGCGATATTTCTGTTATTTTCCAGGAGTAGGGAGAAGAATTTAGCCAGGATTACTAAAAAGATGGACTCTCTCTTTCAAGGTTTGATTGATGAACACCGTCTCCATAAAAGCAGGGGTACCATGATTGATCATTTACTTTCTTTGCAAGAATCGCAACCAGAGTATTACACTGATCAAATCATTAAAGGAATTATATTGGTAAGTTTAGTTTCTTCACTCCTGCGTCTCCCCCTCTATGTTGCAATAATTGAGAATGTTTCTTTCACTTACATAGGCAGATGTACATTGAAGGCGCATCCATTATTTTAACCTTTTTTTAAAAAAAAAAAAAAAAAAATGAAGTCCGAGCTATTACATCCTCTTGCTTACTGTTCATTAGTCTTGTGCAAAGTCTTCAATTGCATAAATATAAGAACCAATTCCCAGTTGTTCCCTACTTATCTAGTTCTCTTGCATTGCTGTGTGTGTATTGAGGTCATTATAGGAAATTAAAGTAGTAGTATAATAGGCCATGATATCTATTGTCCTAAAATTCTTGATCCGTCTCTGAGTTGAGATCTGAGAACTATGAGGAAAGAGGCGGATGGAATATAGACGTGTTGTATTCAACTGAACTCCACAAATATCATATTTTGAACCCATAATTAGTGTAATAAGTTTAGCGCTAAGAATTTTTTAAGTTGAATCTGTCATATTTACATCCTGATCCGTCTCTTCATGAGGATATAAGCTTACAAAAGCAGTTGGTAGACAATTTTCTTCGTTAACTAACAACTGCAGGTCATGCTTACTGCGGGGACTGAAACATCATCGGGGACAATAGAATGGGCAATGTCTCTTCTACTTAACCATCCAGAGGTCTTGGAGAAGGCCAGAACTGAAATAGACAACCATTTGGGTAAGGAGCGATTAGTGGACGAAGCAGATTTACCTAAGCTGAAATACCTTCAAAGTATCATCTCGGAGACACTGCGGTTGTATCCAGCAGCACCAATGCTATTGCCTCATGAATCATCTGATGATTGCAAGGTCGCTGGCTTCCACATTCCACGAGGCACGATGCTGTTGGTGAATGCTTGGGCCATCCACAGGGACCCATTACTTTGGGAGGATCCAGAGAGCTTCAAGCCCGAAAGGTTTGAAGGTGTGGAAGTGGAATCATGGAAGCTATTGCCGTTTGGAATGGGAAGGAGAGCTTGCCCAGGTTCTGGACTTGCTCAACGTGTGGTTGGTTTAGCTTTAGGAACTTTGGTGCAGTGTTTTGAGTGGCAAAGGGTAAGCGAAGATATGGTCGATTTGATGGAAGGAAAAGGTGCCACTATGCCAAAAGCCGAGCCACTCATGGCTAGGTGCGAAGCTCGTGACATTGTTCACAAAGTTCTTTCTGAAATATCCTAATGTTTCTAGTGTCTTTCTTGCATTTTGTACTTGGTCCATAGCATTCGAAAGGTTTGAATTGGTAATGTAACTTGTATTTTCATTCTAGAGTTCTTATATGTCAATCAGACTTCATATCAAATAAATTTGAACCTGCTACTTTTTAATGGTGCAAAAATTAGAAATAAGGCAGATTTTTAGCAAGTCAAAATGAGTTAAATCAATAAATGAATGGGTAAGGAAATACAAACAATGTTATAAGCCTTTGAAGTGGATTGCAACATCCTATTCCAACAAGTACTTGGAAATGTTTGTTATTTAATGAAAAGGAAAATAGTCACATCATTTCTTTCTAGACGCTGGTGGAGCTTTCAATATGTGAACTTGCTGGTATCCTCACTGTTGAACGGCTTCCCTTGTTTCACGATTTTTCTAAATTTGGATAATCCTTGAAGCTATAAGCAAGGAATAAACAAAGTAACCATCGTGTATAGCTCATCAAGTTCAACATCACTGGTTTAAGTTTTCTAAAGAACAGATGACCTATTTATAAAGTGGGGATGTCAATCTTCTTGGAATAAAACAAAATGGGAGGGAAAACTTACTTCAACAGCCAGGGCCTCAAGGACATTTCTTGAAATTGGATCGGACGAAATTCATTTAGAACAAAATTGGCGACCACTCTTTGCTCGAAGTTGGACAGATTGGTTCAGAATTAAGTACCGAGAAAATGGGTTTGCTAAAGATTGATCTGTTGATAAATTAAAAGGAAAATATATAAACTAGTCCCTGATTTCCAAATAGTTTCCAGAGTTCCTATGACCCATCCATACTCTTTGAAGTGATATTAATCGCCCCTTTTAGAGTTTGGAGCCAAGCTTTAGGAGTCAAAACGGACACTACTTTAAGTTTGGATACAAGACAGACAGTTTGCCTATTTTGAAGCAAACTATATGTAACACCCCGCATTTCGGGCTAGCATGAAAATCGTGCGTTTCTATGCGTAGATGATCCAAAAGTCATAAATCCTACGCAAATTTGGCATGTTAAACAATTATGTAGTGTGTAACCTATTTGAGCATGAGTTGAGATCTCCCCAAACTCAAGGACGAGTGACGGCCCGTCAACCCTGGTCGTCAACTGATGCAATTATGAGAATTTTTTTGGGTTCCTTAGGAGTATTTTGGTCCTTCCCTCACTCCAAAAACCTTTCACACTAATTAAATCACCCCCTTAAGCGTTATTAATCAATCACTATCAGTTTTACAACATCAAAAACTTCCTCTTCACTCTCAAAATAAGATTAACCTAGGGTTTTCTCCAAGAACAAGAAATTCAAGAAAATCAAGCCTTAGATTCAAGATTTCCATGGAACGAATCGAGATTCGAGTTCTTCGCTTTAAACTAATTAATATAAGCTACGTGGGATTTATCCTAAAACTACATGGGCTTGTTGAAATATTCAAGTATGATTTAAAGATCTATCAAGAATGAATTTAGAAAAGGGTTTTGGAATACATGACTTTATTATGCTTGATGAATGTTTAACTGTATTGTGATTTGGTCTTTAGGCTTTTCCCCCTAAATTGATTTACATCTATATGTATATGTATGATATTGAAAATTTGATTGAGAGCATTATCATTGAAATCCCTCTCTTTGGTGATTTAGAGTTTATGAAACGGTTGAGAATGATTTGAAATGCATGATTTTTGGCTTGATAATATTTTACTCAATACCATAGTATTCTGAGCATGATTTAGAGATTAATGAGAGGGAGTTTCTTGATATAAATATGTTTTGTTTAAAAGAGAAAGATTTACATGAGATTAAGGACTTTGACATGACCATCTTGTATCATTGAAATGTTGACAAAGAGATTTGCATACATGTGTTTACTTGAGTATTTAAAGAAAGAGTTCTTGAAATGATTTATTGATATGGTGGTCCTAAACATATGTTTTGAAAACAAAGAATATAATATACTATCAGTGGTATGGCGATACCATATATGTGTATGTCATGACAGAGTTAAAGATTTCAGAGTACGTTTTCAGAGAATGCATGTTTAAAGAATTAAAAATGGGCATAAAAGAGTTAGGTAGTTACCGAAGAAGGCATGAGTTCAAGTAACTCTTAGCCTGAAACCGTATTTGCTGATACGGGTAGATTATTATTGTACGCTGGCGACGGTCGTGTGGCGTAGTAGAGACAGAGGCTCCGACCCTTGCGGCACACTTGGGTTGGGGCTTGGCTGCCGAGTTAATGGCAGATTCCATATAGCCCATGGAATTACTTTATTGTAGGGTATATCACCTAGTGCAGAAGTAATATAAAGAGTGTCACAGAGTTCAGATGATTTCAGAGAGTCTTTTAAAATTGCCCATGTGATTTCTTACTATATGATATGTTTATGAATTGTTTTAAATTGCTCTCATATATGTTGAATATAAATGATTATTTTGGATTTGCTCTGCGTACCAGTACATCTGTATTGACCCCCCTCCCCTAACTCCCAGGTTCTGAGGCTCAATCAAGAGGTCCTGATAAGCAGTAGATTTCTCCAGACAAAAGTGTAGAGTTCAGTTGGTGAGCGTTCTATGTTTCAGAAGGCTTATTTATTTTCAGACATTTATTTATGATTTTGGTCTACTAGGGGTCTTGTCCCAGTTTTCAGACACCTTTGCTTCATATGTAGTAGAGGTTTCACAGACGGAGTCAGATATTATTTTAAATGTTATTGAACCATAGTCTTTGTTATTATGTTGTTTTCAGAGCATGACCATGATCCCTTATTCAGCATTATTTCCACATTTCTTTTCTGTATATGAATACTGTATGTGTTACAAGTTAGATGGGCGTCCGGGCCTTCATGGTTCAGATTGCTCGTCACGGCCTGGGCCTTGGTTCGGATCGTGACACTATAACTAACACCATTTGGGGTGAAAAATTGCTATTATGGTTTATCCAAAAATGGGTAAACTATTTTTCATAAACTTATGTGAATTGCTGAAGAGATTCACTCAGAGATTTGATAGATTTCTGAAAATATTTCAAAAAAAATTTGTAACGTGAATTGCTAAAGAGATTCCTGAAAATGTGAAAGATTTGTCATTTCAATAAAGCTTTTTCACTTATAAATATGTGTTGTTGTTAACCATTCTATCTCATTCATCTATCATATTTTCTACTAATATTATCTCTTTTGTACTTTGAGAATCCCTTCATAATTATGTCTCAACAATCCAAAATGTCTTTATTTTCAATTGAACCGGATGTATGTAAATGCAATGAATAATGTAAAACGAAAACATCGAGGACTCAAAGAACTCTTGGTCGTAAGTTTTGGAGCTGTGCGCTTTCTAAGGTACAAATTTTAAGAAGTTCAACTAAAAATAGTGTAAACAACGTGAACCCCAAGTGTTTCCTACATAATTACCATCTCTCCAAACTTTTATAAAAATTACTTAAAATTCCATAGATGATACATTACTCGATTATATGATACATAATTACCATAATTAATGCGGTGAAATATGCAATTAGCGATAATTAAGCACTATGTTGTTAAATGAAATCCCATAAATATAAGAATTGCCGTTTTAATACATAATTAACTCAACAGTAGCATTTTTTAAAAAATTTGAATGTATAATTCATATTCCTTTCATCACTTTGCGTTAAAAAACAACTAGTTGTTCAATCTTTCCTACTATTTTCCATCATGAATATTTCGATTTTGTTGAGATATTTTGGAATTTGGCAAAGTGAAATTATTTATGAAAATTATAAAAGTGATGAAATTGTAGTTAGCGAAAGTGTTTCGTATTTTAGGTTGATTTCTGCTATTGCCTCGGAACTTGATATTGATCAAACGAAGAAAAATATTGATGTTCGTTATATTGTTGATGGAAATACGACGCCTATGGTTATTAGAAACGACAATGGTTTTAAGGTGTATGTTGAGTGAAATCAATTTTCTTGAGATATTTTGGAGTTTGGCAAAGTGAAATCGTTTATGAAAGTTATAGAAGTGATGGAATTGTTGTTAGCAAAAGTATTTTATATATAAGATTGATTTCTACCAAAGCAGTAGAACCAGATATTGATGAATCAAAGAAAAAATTGATGTCTGATACATAGTTGAAGAAATACATCGCCAATGGTGATTAGGAACGATAATGGTGTGAAGATTTACGTAGAGTTGAAGAAAAAATTTAGTGAATTTGTAATGTATCTAGTCTACATACCTACAACTAATAAATCGAACAAAGAGACAGAAATTGATGCAAATACTAAAGTTGTGGTTTGTGTAGAAGAAACAAAAACAGATGCACTAGAACTTTTGTTGTTGAGTCGAACGAGTACTTCTTTTACATATCTAAAATTACAACTACAAAATTCACTACTGATTGCAAAAATAAAAAAGTCAAGGTGATTTAGTTCTACAAGAATAACAAAATTCTTGTATCTGTGACTTCTTTTCGAAAGAGAATTGATATTTATATTTCAAGATACATAGCATGTTTCATGTATTGTGATTAATTTGTTGCTTTTTTTTTAGCTTGTCCAGCGTTGAATATTGTTTGAACAATATTGTAGTTGAAAGAATCTTTATTTTTTAATGAATTATTGTTTTCAATTCATTTCATGTTAAGTCATTAACATTAGATAAGTTTGATTTGTTGTACTATGGAGTGGTTAATTTTTCATAAAAGCTGCACCTTTT
>NC_061112.1:144916315-144916822 GCF_002878395.1 Capsicum annuum | reverse complement strand
GAATTTAAAAAATATATACACATATACACAATTACACATATATACGCTACGCACCATCCAAATATATATGTACTACTTTAAACTTTAAAGTTTAAAGTTTAAATAAAATATACTACAATATATATATATATATATATAGTTATATACTAATTTATAAAATATATACACATGTATACGTTAAATATACATGTCTATAGAAGATCTATTCACATATATACACTTTATTCTATGTATATGTAATACTTTAAATGAAATATACTACAATATACATACATTACAATATATACTTGTATAGTTATATACTAGTTTTATAAAATATATACACGTGTATACGTTAAATATACATATCTATAGAAGATATATACACATGTATATGTTAAATATACACATCTATAGAAGATATATACACATGTATACGCACCATTTAATGTATATGTAATACTTTAAATGAAATATACTACAATATATATACATTACAATATATATATATATATATAGTTATATACT
>NC_061112.1:144912581-144916215 GCF_002878395.1 Capsicum annuum | reverse complement strand
TGTTTTATAAATTAGTATATAACTATATATATATATATATAGTTATATACTAATTTATAAAACATATACACATGTATACGTTAAATATACATGTCTATAGAAGATCTATTCACATATATACACTCTATTCTATGTATATGTAATACTTTAAATGAAATATACTACAATATACATACATTACAATAAATACTTGTATAATTATATACTAATTTATAAAATATATATACACATGTATACGTTAAATATACACATCTATAGAAGATATATACACATGTATACGTTAAATATACATGTCTATAGAAGATCTATTCACATATATACACTCTATTCTATGTATATGTAATACTTTAAATGAAATATACTACAATATACATACATTACAATATATACTTGTATAGTTATATACTAATTTATAAAATATATATACACATCTATAGAAGATATATACACATGTATATGTTAAATATACACGTCTATAGAAGATATATACACATGTATACACTCTATTCTATGTATATGTAATACTTTAAATGAAATATACTACAATATATATACATTACAATATATATATATATATATAGAGAGAGAGAGAGAGAGTTATATACTAATTTATAAAACATATACACATGTATATGTTAAATATACACGTCTATAGAATATCTATTCACATATACACTCTATTCTATGTATATGTAATACTTTAAATGAAATATAATACAATATACATACATTACAATATATACTTGTATAGTTATATACTAATTAATAAAATATATACACATGTATACGTTAAATATACATGTCTATAGAAGATATATACACATATATACACTCTATTCTATGTATATGTAATAACTCAATTTTTTATTTTTTATTTTAAAAAGATTTTGGGCCGGGCCGGTTAACCGGCGGGCCTAGACCGGGCTAGGTTCGGGCCGGGTTAACTGAGCCCAAATAAAAAAATAACCGGCCCGAGACCCGGAACCCTAAAGCCCTAGGGCTTACCGAGCCGGTTCCTTTAGGTGGGCCGGGTAGGGCCGGGTTGGCCCGACCCACTTGACAGGCTTAACCCAGGCAAAGTATAGGTCCTATATTATGATGAACATTTTTCTAAATATTATATACGATGCTAATAAGGTTGGTGCAAAAGTTATCAGTTCATATCATATATGTGTTGCTGGTCGGCTCATACGTTTTTCACTTTACCATTTGACTCATATGAGCTTCTGTATTTGTCCAACTGTTATTCTATCTGCTTTCATACCAGTACATATTGTTTATATATTGACGTCTCAGGCCCACCATATTTTATTAATACAGGCTCAGATCCTCAGGATAGCAGACGTCCTCGTTAGGCTCTATTGCCATTTTCAGCTGATATTTTGGTGAGCTCCAACTCTCTCTGGAGCTGGTCTATGCATAGTATTTTGATTACATGTATAGGTCCCTAGTTGGGCATGACGGGCCCTATGCTAACTAGTCATTTGTAGTATAGCGTGTTAAATTAGCTAGAAGCTTCATGGACATTATGTAGTATTGTATTGTACAATCTTGTTAATACAACTCCCTTGTGTATATATGCAAAGCTATTTGAATATCCTGCTCGTTATTATCTTATAACCTCACGTACGTCGTAAGTGCTTGTAGAGTAAGTGTATACGGTTCTTGTCCGTCATTATTATTTTGGGGCGTCACAATTTGATTGATGAATTTCTCCAAAACAAGTTATTGTTATTTTAGAGACGCGAATTTTTGTGATTTTAAGCGACACATTATGAATTTTGTTATTTTAGCGACGCGTTCTGATACATCTTAAGATTTACATGTGATTTTTGTTCTTTACACACCTGATACATTCAATATACTATGTCCGATACGTAGATCTAAGGTCAATTAGCCTTTACATGCTTTCTGATACATAAGTTAACAAATTTGTAATATTGGTTAATATTTGTACCTGATACATTTAAAATACAGATTATGATACATAAATATAAGGTCAATTAGTCTTTTCATGCTTTCTGAGACATAAGATATCTTATTTGTGATTTTGGCTATCATTTAATCCTGGTACATTTAATATATTGATTATAATACATAAATCTAAGATCAATTAGTCATTGCATGCTTTCTGTTATAACGTGATACTTTTTCTTGGGCATAAGAGTAATTTCTTATATTATAGAGAGATGACATGGAAGTTCTTGATGAGCCATTGCAAATTTTCTGCGAGTCATTGGAGTGGATAGACCTTACAAGGAAAAACTTCGATTTGAAATGGTATGAAAGATGAGTACCAGTATTATTCAGTGCTGAGTTGCATTTTTGATACCTAGTGTAGCAATCTTGATGCTTTTCAATATGGTTACATAATGTATGGCAATGTAGTCTTTGTATGTTGGCCTTGAGTAACTTTTATATGAAATAAGCAAGAGACTGATGGAAATAAGGTGGTGAAGTAGGTCATCTTTGGTGTAGGTGTAAAGAAGTACCGCTTCTATAAGGTAATCAAGCAGTATCATTGTTGTAGTTAAAAGTAAAGTTATTGACCATGCTAGAAGTTATGATTTGTTCTTTATCTCTAGTTGAATTTTATCGTTTTTACTCTTCTGAGAGAGATCCATTTATATTCACAGTCCATAGTAGTCATTGAGCTAGAAAGGGAAAGAATACTAATTTATGCATCTATACAGTTAAAGGAGACACAAGACTTGTGTAGCTTTATTATAAGATTAAAGAAGAAAAAAGTCATAATATATCACACTTTTTCACTTTCTTAACATCTCCAGACAGTTTCTGCAATAGAGATCTGTAATTCGATTTTATTGAAATTTTCCTATTATTCCTTCTTCCTTCTTGCAGCATATAGCAAAGCAATGTGTGCCAAGTTTGTCAAATGAATTGACGAAAAGAAGAAAACACTCCATCCTGATAAAGAATCTTGTTGATATATTGGTAATTTAAGTTCTAGTCTTGTCACTGATGGTTGTTATAAGTTCCTAATTTACTCGATCTGCCATTTGTTTTGTTATGTTCTGTTCTTACTATACTAAATAACTCAAGATGCATTTATGTTCAGGGACTTTGGAGTTTTCATAGTAAATTTTGCTGAGTTTCTTGGTGATGGACTTTCGGTTTCTTTATCTAATTTTAATGCAAAATATAATCGGAAGAGATACGTAACACTCTTACGAATCTATGGAGTCGCCAACGGTAGGAAAGGATATGCTAGCAACAATGAAGACCCACCAAGACTAAGACCAAATTCACCGACTGACGAATCAACTATTGTTGCCTTAGAGTAGTTACAAAGTTTCTGACATCTTTCTTGTGAACAGTAGTATCTTAGCGACATGAATTGTTGTTTTAAGTTATATGCAATTGTTTTTTGGACAAAGAAGTTATGAATTTTTTTGATTAAGTATAGTTGTTGGATGTTTCACTTATCATTTGTTTATCCTTCTTGCAACACTTACATTGATATGTAATAAATTATAAAATTAAATTCTATAATACATCAAAATGTACTAGGTCTTAAATGAAATATACTAGGTACATTTCTTTACCCAATGTAATATATCATACTAATGTATCATAACTTCTAATATAATTTTCAGTAATGTATCATATCACA
>NC_061112.1:144866027-144909581 GCF_002878395.1 Capsicum annuum | reverse complement strand
AAAACTCACACATGACGTTCCCACTGACTTCAAATACAAATGATGCCACAAAGGCGGGTACGCCCAATGGTTGGGCTCACTATAGTGGTTTGGTCTCGATCCTGTGCACAGAATCACATCGAGCGATATGCCAAGCCAAACCTATGTACCCTCCCGTCATTAAATGTTTATCAAATAGTGCCTTGAAGGCCTGCAACATATGAATTGCTAAAATAATTGCTTGGCTAACATATACAGGTGCAACTATGCTATTACCATTTAGTCTTACTTCTAACGTGTTATATATCTAAACTGTGGCCTAAGAGCTTCAAGTAGAGAAACTTATGATAATATGAAAGTATCATGGAACTTAACACAAAGAGGAAAAGATAGATACTTATATAAGCTTGACGGTAGAACGAATGAATGAAATGTAAGACAATATAAAGATTCTACTCTAGTATTTCATGAGAATCATACTAACATTGATAGGAGGAGGTACATGACGTAGGGCGGTGCCTTAGCGAAACCTTTACATACCTTAATGATTTATTAGCTACGATAGTAATTCGAGCCTCAAGTAATTCAACCCGCGATATTGAAGTCTTTAACCTTCCAACCCTATTTCCTGCTATCCAATACACAATTCACTAGCTACAAGAAGCACATATATGTCCATAAGTAATCTGCAGGAGCATTTAGTAACTTATTTCGATAATTTTCACTTATGTCCGAAATTAATTGAATTTTTTATCAAGAATTCGGAGCAAATTCTAACTCTGTCAACTTATACAATTCAAGGGTAAAACTACCCAATTGATAGAAATTCCCAAAAGCTCCTCTTTAAACAAAATTCTCCATTTTTCCCTTTTTTCTTTCATGAACCCAATTCAAGTAGTAGTGCAAAGATACAAATTAAGCATCTCCAAGATACTTATTTATAGTCAAATTCAAGAAAGGGGTAAAGAATTCACCTTTTAAAATTCAACTCCAACTTTAGGTTATTGAAGTCATCCCTCAAAGATTATTTCCAAATTATTGCAAGAATCATGTCCTCCCTTCCTCTTCTAATGAATTCGTGTATGTCGAGAGAAGGAGAAGAAGTCAAGTACTAGTAGTCCAGCTGTCGCCTCAAGTTTTCTCTTACGGTTATAATTGATTTTCTAAGTTGGTAAGGAAAAGAATGAAAACAAAGGAAGTACCTCACTTTCTGGTTTCCTGGAATTAGTTTCCTAGTGAACAAAGGAAATATTTGACCCTTTTGATTACTATTAATTAAGGAAGTTATTAAAAAAAAAAGGGTGCCCCCACAATTGCACACTTATCACATATATAATATAACAATACTTACAAGTCTCTACCTTAGCAACAATAATGTACAAATAATATTTATACATAAATATTCTACTCCATTTGTTTTCCTTTGTACATTAATTTCTGTACAGACCAAAGTTATACTTAATTTAAAATTTTCTCGAGGTGCCACACAGATACATAAATAACATACCTTTGGCAATGGATCTCTTTTCGCAACTTTCTTTCTTTTTTCCTTTGAAAATAGCAACAACAAGCTTCTTCTCTTTAGCACTAGCAACATCTCGTAACTTCTTCATGATTGTAGGATCATTCCGATACTTAGAACTAATGATTGTAGGATCGTTCCGATACTTAGATCTATTTTCATGAAAACCAACGTCTTAAGTTACCAGAAACAAACTCAGATATATCAATTTCATTAGACGTTGACTGATATTGAGTAAGCCCCCAACTAAAAGAGGGTCTTGACTCCATTAATGTTGTTATAATGTTTAAAGAACATAAAATTGAAAAAGAATTTCTTAAATTTCTAAAATAATAAACAAAATCATCAACTAAAAAAAACTAACCTCCAATTAATTTTGAATAATTAAGTTAATGGAGTAATTGTAATGGAGGATAACGGTTGCTGCTTCAAGATCGGATTTTGGCATAATTTTCGCCACTAATGCCGTGATTTTAGGCTACAAAACAATAGTTGGGTATTGTGTTGAGTTGTAGGTTGTAATGTATCAGCTTAAGCGCGTGTGTTTACTATTAGAAGGGATTTTTGTAATATGTTTAGTAGGATAGTATTTAAAGTAATATAGAAAAGCTAAGGTATTGAGTTATGTAATTTTTCCTTAAAAATATGTGTATGTTAACCTTGTTCCATAATTTGTTGTTTTAGGAAAATGGTAGATGTGATTATTTTCGGTGGATAGAACGAAACACCATCATATCACAATTGAAGAGACCCACATTCGATGCTGATACCGTGACTTCACAGAACACTATGAAGTTTGACACGCTATTTAATCTCAACGAAGTCATACAAGATAGAGATTTTCTTAGGACATTGCTAAAAGAATCCGAAGAAAAACAAAATCATTTGAAAGATATGCTTAATGAAACTGAGCAGGAGAATCACGTTTTGAAAAGGAAATTGAATGAAGAACAGTAAAAAAGAAATTATTAGAAGTTTTTATGTGAATTGTTGAAGAGATTCGCTCAGAGATTTGATAGATTTATGAAAATATTCCATTTTTTTTATAACGTGAATTGCTGAAGAGATTCCTAAAAATGTGAAAGATTTGTCATTTCAATAAAACTTTTCACTTATAAATATGTGTTGTTGTTAACCATTTTATCTCATTCGGTCGGTGAATAATGAATGTTTTTAGCCTTATAAAAAAGTTTTCAGTGAATAGTGAATGTTCCTTGTGATGAATGAGATAAAATGGTTAACAACAACACATATTTATAAGTGAAAAAGTTTTATTGAAATGACAAATCTTTCACATTTTCAGGAATCTCTTCAGCAATTCTCGTTACAAAAAAAAATTAAAATATTTTCAAAAATCTATCAAACCTCTGAGCGAATCTCTTCAGCAATTCACATAAGTTTATGAAATGTAGCTTTCCCATTTTTGGGCAAACCATAAGAGCAAATTTTCACTCCAAACGGCTGACAAACGGTTTTAGTTATAGTTTGCTCCAAAATGGGCAAACTGTTTGTTTTGTATCCAAACTTAAAGTAGTGTCCATTTTGGCTCCTAAGGTTGATTTTGGCTCCAAACTCCCCTTTTACGCTGTTGGTATGAACAACGTTTTAAAAGGCTTTTTTTGGGACTCATTCGATGTTGTCCTTGAGCGGTGCAGTTGCAAAATGCCCTGAGACTAGTGAAAAGTAGTATATCAAAGACAAGTGTCTCTGACGAATTTGAAGAAAATCTAAATTTTAAAATATCACGCATTTATGTATTAGTGTAAAGCCAGTAAGGGAATTAGACTGTACAAATAAAAATCAATATGAAGGTTAAAGTGGTGAATTTGCGCCGCGTAAGTGAGATATATGCGAGACATAATCGAAACCTGCACCTAGCGAGAAGTTTAGTGTATTGAACTCCCTTATTATCTTTATAATCACAACAATTGTGAATTGATAATACCTGTACACCGTTTGATTGGGAAAGAGTTATCCCGAGTAATTAATCTCAGAATTAGTTATCCCAATAACTTATTCCATCACAATGGTGTAAATGGTGGTATAAATAATTCCGATATTAACTAAAATCTCCAACCAAACATAAGATAAAATAATCCCTCATTTTATCCCGAAATTATGTATCCCTTATATCTCACACCAAACGAGCCCGTACTAGAATAAGCTCAAATTCTAAGTACCCGTTTCATAACAGGCCCACAACCCGAACCGAGATTTAGTCCTACTTTATTGGCCCCTTAAACCCTGAAATCTGAATCTCACAGTAGGACAAAGCAAATTTGAGTGATGGCGAGGCGCTGTATATCGATATCTCGAACTCTTCTCTCCACCGGACCATCAACCACACTCAGTTCCTCTCCAACTTTACAATCTCTTCTCGGCCAGCGCATTCAATCTCGCCGTTCTCTTTCCACTATCCTCACCAGGTCCCCTTTCCCTTTTTTATATTTCGCTTAATAATTTGGACTGAATTTTACTTGCTTTCTTATTTATAAAATGTAATAATGTTCAGGACTAACGGAGTACTTGGCTGCGCTCAATCCCTGTTACCGCTTCACAGCGTGGTGGCAGCTACCCGTCTGACATCACACATCCAAATGGAGGCGCGCACTTGTTGCCAGTTGTCTCAGGGTACCTTTTTCTGTCGCACTTGCCCTGATCGGTAGTTTTCAATTGTGAGTCCTAATTTTCCGCATCTAATGCTGATAAAAGTCGCATTTTTGCTAAGTAATTGTTCCTGAGGATCAGCATTTTGAGTTCTGTTCACCTTATATGATTGCTTTTGGCTCTTCGAAGTTTACTTCCCCTTGAGTATAGCTATACGGCAGAATAGATTAATAGAAAAGACTAAGTTTTACCTTTGTTTGTGTTTCTTTACCCTATTTCTTTACCCTACGAGCGTTAAACTTTTAGTTGGAACATAGAAAGACGTTTACATCAGTTAGAACTGATGACACACTTTTGGTGCCATTTATAAAACTAAGGGTGATAATTCTAAAAGAGTAGAAGAACATGATAGTATAGTTAGAGATTGGAAATAGAAGGGAAAGAAGTGTGTTTGATACTAGAGTTGTTGCCAAAAGATTTGGTCAAAGGCAGTAGTAGATTTTTTTGACAGATATGCTCCTTTGGCCAGTGGCAAATATAGAACATAAATAATGGGATTCATATGAACCCAACATTTTCAAGAAAATATAAAAATATATGAAAAATTACTAATATTAATAGATTATAATATGGAGTAGCTTCAGCGTACTGAGGACATGATCCTAGATAGGAAGGTGTGGAGGTCGCGGATTAGGTTAGAAGACTAGTGTGAGTGTGTGGGTTGTGGCTAGGGTTTAGGAGAGTTTGGGTGTGGTGGGTGTCTTAGGTATTGTGAGAGTATGTCACTACTAGGTGAGTATCCGTTTTCTTATATTTATTGCGTATTGCTCGTATTTTCTCTTATTTCGGAATTCTCTGATATTTTTTGTTATTATTTCTTATCTCTTATTTCTGTTTATGTTATTCATCATGTCTCATGTTTCATTACGGTCCTGGTATACTAGTCTCATTCTTGAGCCGGGGGTCTATCGGAAACAGCCTCTCTAGCTCTTCGGAGGTAGTGGTATGGACTGCGTACATTTTATCCTCCCCAGACCTCACTTTGTGTTAATACACTGGGTCTGTTGTTGTTGTATAATATGTGGTGGACAAGATGAATCGGCGAGATTTAGATAGTGTGGGCATGTGAAGAGAAAATGCACAAATGCCCCTTGGAGGATCTGTGAGAGGTTGGATATAGTGGGTATAAGAAGTAGAGGTAGACCAAAGAAGTCACGGGGAGAGGTGATTAGACTTGATGTGACTCTTGATGAAAAGATATGAAGGTCGGGGATTGTAGTAGCAAGTTAGTAGGCAGTTGATTGTTTTCTAGTTCCTTTATCAATATTGTTATTATTACGCTCTTACTATTTTATTCTTCGATTTTAGTATTACCCATTGTTTCTTTTGCTGTACAACAACATCAACAACAACAACCCAGTATATTCCCACACAGTAAGGTCTGGGGAGGGTGAAATATACACAGTCCATACTGCTACCTCCGAAGAAGTAGCGGTAGTTACTGTATTATTTTTTAGCTTGTTACTTGTTCTCTTCTTAATTATTTTCAATATGGCTTCTTCGCTACTTTCTTTGCTTTACATACGTGATTTTTGATGTGTTTTACTTTAGCCAAAGTCTTATTGGAAATAACCTCTCCGCTTGTGAAGATACTATGCAAGTACTAAATAGTAATTTTACTAATAAGGAGAAAGGAGAAGAGGAGACTACGCCTCTATCTTTCCCACATAAAGGTGCTACAACACTCAGCTACCCACTAACCTTCTATCCCAATCCTTAACCTCTAAACCTTTTTATCTAGGGTTTTGTCCTTATTAAATTGGAGGTGTGGTACAACACTTGGCTACCTACTAATCCTCTATCCTAGTCCTTGTCCTCTAAACTTTTCTATCTAGGGTCATGTCCTCAATAAGTTGGAGGTGTGTCATGTCCTGCTGAATCACCTCCTCGAGTTCTTCTTGGGCCTATCTCTACCTTTCCTAACATCCACTAGTGCCAATCTCTAATACCTTCTTATTGGTGCATCCACACACCTCCTTTTCACATGTTTGAACCATCTCAACCGCTTTCCTCTTCTTGTCCTCCGTGGAGATCGCTCTCACCTTACCTTATATAGCTTCATTTCTAATTATATCTCTCTTAGTATGCCCATACATCCATCTGAGTATCCTGATTTTTGCTACCTTCATCTTCTGAACATGTGCATTCTTGACAGGCTAGAACTCTGCTTTGTATAACAAGATAAAGATGGAACACATCAAATCAATGTTGTGGATCCATTCCTTCCCGTGGCGAGATTGCCTCGATAAAAGTGTTGGTTGCATTGACATTAATATATGATTTAAATGTCCATCTAATAGATGATAAAATAACATTCTTAAATAGTAATCTTGATGACGGAGTATATCTGAAGCACTGTATGGATTAAAACAAGCTCTAAATAGTGGTACAAAAAGTTTGATAGTATTATATTATCAAGCAGTTTTAAACATAATGGAGCTGACAAATTCATTGAATCGAAGTTCAATAAGGGTTATGGAGCGATAATATGTGCTTAGGTTGATGACATGCTAATCATAGGAACTAAGCATAGATGAACTAACTCCTTAGAAGTAAATAGATAAAAAGTAGTTGATGAACTAAGAAGTATTTAACTTCTCAACAATATCAACAACAACAACATGCCCAGTGTATTTCCACATAGTGGGGTCTGGGGAGGGTAGAGTGTACGCAGACCATACCACTACCTCAGGTGAAGTAGAGAGGTCGTTTCCGATAGACCCCCGGCTTATAACCGATAACAGTATAACAAATACAAAAGATAAGTGCATATAAACTAGTACAGTATGCAAAATAATACTACAGCCACAAGATAATACTAATAACTATCTAACCGAAATCATAGACATCACACAACACCACGAACAAGAAACCACAGACACAAAAGAACGCTCACTTACTGTTACTGACGCACTCCCACCCCCTAACCCTCTACCCTAATCCGTATCCTCCACACCTTCCTATCAAGGGTCATGTCCTCCGTAAGCTGTAACTGCTCCATATCATGCCTAATCACCTTCCTCCAATATTTATTTGGTCTACTTCTACCCCATCTAAAACCATTCATAGCCAGTGTCTCACACCTCCGCACTGGAGCATCCGAACCCCTCCTCATCACGTGCCCAAACCAACGTAACCTCACTTCCCGCATCTTGTCTTCCACCGAAGCAACTCCTACCTTCTCCCGAATAATCTCATTCCTCACCCTATTTTTCCTGGTATGTCCACACATCCATCGCAACATTCTCATCTCCTCCACCTTCAATTTTTGGATGTGGGAGTTCTTAACTGGCCAACACTCCGCTTCATTCAACATAGCCGGCCGAATTGCCACTCTTAGAACTTACCTTTAAGCTTCGCGGGCAGCGTCTTATCGCATAAGACACCCGAAGCGAGCCTCCATTTCAACCACCCTACCCCAATACGACGTGTGACATCCTCGCCGATCTCGCCATTGCCTTGAATCATAGACCCCAGATACTTGAAACTCTCTCTCTTTTGAATGGCCTGAGAGTCCAGCTTTACAACCGCTCCCGCCTCCTGCGACACATCACGAAACTTACACTCACTCTGTCTTGGTTCTGCTCAACCGAAATCCTTTAGACTCAAGCGTCTGTCTCCAAATCTCTAACTTATCATTAACTCCTCCCCTAGTCTCGTCAATCAGTACCATATCATCCGCAAATAACATACACCAAGGCACCTCTCTTTGAATATGTCGCGTTAAAACATCTATCACCAAAGCAAATAAAAACGGAATAAGAGTCGATCCCTGGTGCAACCCTATCAAAACTGAAAAGTGCTCCGAATATCCACCTACCGTCCTCACACATACATGTCCTGAATCGACCTAGTGTACACCAATGGCACCTCTCTAGTCTCCAAGCACCTCCACAGAATCTCCCTCGGAACTCTGTTATATATCAATAAACACCATGTGCAAGTCCTTCCTCTCCCGAAACTGCTCCACTAATCTCTTCACAAGGTGAATGGCCTCAGTGGTCGAGCGACTTGGCATGAAACCAAACTAATTCTCAGAAATATGCATGATCCTTCTCAACCTCAACTCAACCACCCTTTCCCAAACCTTCATAGTATGACTCAGCAGCAACTTAATACCCTTATAGTTATTGCAACTCTGGATGTTACTCTTGTTCTTATATAATGGAGCCATCGTACTCCACCTCTACGCTTCAGGCATCTTGTCCGCCCTGAAAATGACGTTAAACAACCTTGTTAACCACTCCAAAACTGCCCCACTAGTGCTCTTCCAAAAATCTACCGGAATCTCGTCTGGCCCTGTCGCCCTACCCCGCCACATCCTGCGAATAGCTCCCTTGACCTCCTCAACCTTGATGCGCCTCGCCTACAATAATCATAATCGCGACACTCCTTAGATTTCTCTAAGTCCCCCCAACACGAAACCTTTGTCTCCCTCGTCGTTCAAAAGTTTATGAAAATAAGACTGCCACCTCTCCTTAATAAGGGCATCCTCGACCAACATTGTACCATCCTGTCCCTTGATGCACTTCACTTGGTCAAGGTCACGAGCCCTTCGCTCCCTGGCCTTGGCAAGCCTATACAACTTCTTATCCCTGCCTTTCTCCTCTAAAGCCGCATACAAGCTCTCAAAAGCTGCTGCCTTAGCTGCCGTAACTGCTAACTTAGCCTCTCTTCTAGCTACCTTATACTCCTCTTTATTCGTGTGCCTTTCCTCATCATCCTTGCTCTCCTCCATCTTAGCATAAGTTGCCTTCTTAGACTCCACCTTCCTCTAACCTCTTCGTTCCACCACCAATCTCCTCGATGCTTGCCAGGTTGACCTCTTGAGACACCCAACACCTCCCTAGCGGTCTCCCAATGCAACTGGCAGTCGTCTCCCACATATTATCCACATCCTCTCTACTTTCCCAAGCCCCCTTACTCTTCAACTTCTTCTCAATTTTCAAAGCACTAGCCAAAGTAAAGCTACCCCACCTAATCCTGGGCCGAACCTCGACACTTCTCTTCTTTTTGCCCTTATTGATAACCAAGTCCATCACCAACAACCTATGCTGAGTCGAACGATTCTCGCTAGGTATGACTTAACAGTCTTTACATAGCGCTCTATCACCCTTCCTAAGAAGCAAAAAATCTATCTGAGTCTTGGCCATTGAACTACGAAACGTAATAAGGTGATCCTCCCTCTTCGGAAAGCTCAAGTTCGCTATCCACAACCCAAAAGCCCTAGAAAAATCCAAAAGAGAAGCTCCTCATTCATTCCTCTCCCCAAATCCGAAACAGCCATGCACATCATCATAACCTCTCGACAAAGATCCAATGTGCCCATTGAAATCTCCTCTCATGAAAAGCTTCTCAGTGCTCGGGGCGCTCCTCACCACCTTATCCATAACCTCCCAGAAGCCCATCTTCTCCACCTTGTCCAACCTACTTGCGGGGCATAGGCACTAATAACGTTCACCGTAGACCCCCTAATGACTAACTTAATAGACATCAACCTATCACTAACTCTCTTAACCTCTACCACCCGCTCCCTAAGTTCTTCATCTACTAAGATACCCACCCCATTTCTGTGTCTCAAGCTACCCGAGTACCACAACTTATATCCATCCACATCCCTTGCCTTAGTGCCTACCCATTTAGTTTCCTGGACACACGTTATACTAACCCTCCTCTTTCTAAGAATCTTCACCACTTCTATAGACTTACCTTGAAGCGACCCTATGTTCCAGGACCCAAATCTCAACCTAGAAGCACCCTTATCCTACCTAGACCTACTTCCCCTCGCCTCCAGCCCCGACCCCAACCTATGACATAACCCTAGTCCACCATCTATCACCTAGCCACCACTCAAACGAATACGATAGAAGAAAACAAGGAAAAACACAACGAGCAAAAAGGTACGGCTAAAAACCGCTAAATAGGCAAACAAAAATCAGAACAGATGAAAAATGTATATATCAAACGATACAGGATGTATCCGCCTTCAATAGTCAAGAAATCTAGACCAACTAAACTAGAAGAGATGAAATGAGTGCACCTGGTCCGAGGAGAAAATGATGAAGTGAGTACGTGTTCTTTGAATCCCTTCGTCGGATTCCGGCAATTTGATGTAGAAATTGGTCGCCGGAATTGCTGTCATCGCCTTTATCTATTGCTAATACCGGCCCTTAACTCGACTAGAAAATATACTGTTCACCGAAGAGTGTATGCCGTGGCAGATTGCCCGGGCTTCACGTACTTGCAAGGGGTTAGAAGACACAAAAAAGGGAGCCGAGAGAAGAAGAATGAGTCAAAATCTGGTCGCCGGAGGACTCTACCGGAAATTCTATTTCGACAAGATGGTTGGAAATTATATTCCGACGAGATGGTCGGAAACCGAGTGCTTGAATTCTTGAAGCTTCTTTGGATCAAGTTTTGGGGTCGTTCTTTAATGGGTTTTCCAGCGAAGGATTCCACCACCGGCCAACCAACCCGCCACAATAGGGTGTTAAGTCAAGTATATCACAAGTATTTAACTTCTCAGTTTAAAATAAAAGATTTGGTTGGAGTTGACACTATCTCAAGTTTTAAACTTAAAGTGTAATTGTTATTTTGCTTAGGTCAATCTCACTTCATTAACAAAGTGTTTTTGCCAAGTTCAATCATTTGGGTATTCAATATTTTTATACTCCATTTATGATTTTTGATAAATTGGTTAAGAACTTGGGAAGACATGTTACTCTATTTGATTATATCAGGGCAATTAGCAAGTTAATGTATACAAGGGCAATTGGCAAGTTAATGTATACAATGCCTTACGCTAGGATGGATATTGACATTGTTGTTTGAATTGTTAGTTATCATCGTATACCCATTGTCAGAGTAGTAAGCATTAAAGAGATACATTAAGAATGCACGATTATCCTAGAATGACAGTCTTTTGCATTTTTTTATAACAATTTTTTTTCTTTGAGAGGGAATTAGGAGATTTCTTCAAGTATTGGAAGGATATGGTCATGTTAGTTGGATCACTTGTGTAAATGGTTACAAGTTAATGTTTGGTTGGTTTTTCACCTTAATGAATGAGCTATCCATGGGCTTCTAAGAAACATTTTTGCACTACTCGTTCCATAACGGAACTTAAGTTTTTTGCATTAGTAACTGTGGGAGAAAAGATAAAATGATTGAAAATTTTATTGCCAGATATATAATAGTGGCCACAGCTTATGCCAGTTGGCCACAGCCGTTATGCAAGGTATACATAGAGACCCTTTGCATATTTCTTTTTGAAGTGAGTATGTAAGACCCCGTGGAGTTAGTCAAAGTGCGCGCAAGCTGGCCCGAACACAACGGCTATAAAAAAAAAACTCAATTGATTTGTTGTAGAATTGTTACAGCTTATTAGGTTTAGAGAAAACATCGTTCTATAGATTGAAGGACTCGAATGATATGATTATGAGAACTACAAGGGCTATCGTCTAAACTAAGTCCAGAGCCTAAAGGAGACTTTTTTCAAGCAAACCAATCAAAATGGGTTGAAAATTGAGACAAACCAAAATGAGTTTTGAAAAATACTCTAAATCATGCGAGTCATATTTCAGACACATGCCTTACAATTTTTTCCCGAAACAAAAAAAGATTGAGGCCCACAGATAAATGTCCATCTGGGAGCGTCTTCCAAAGCTTGTTTTTCGTGAGTGAAAATAGAAACATACTCATTTTGGTTTGTTTCAATTTTTGAACTGTTTTTGTTGGTTTGCTTGAAAAAGATGCCCTTTAGGCTTCTGACTCGTTCTTAAACAGTTTTGATTTGTCAAAAGGTAAAGCAAATTATAGTTGTGACAGTTTGTAAGTACCGGGAATTTCTGTAATTAGAAGAAAAGGATGGTGATCACTAAGTTCAAAGTTACTCTTTACTCAATATTAAGGTTAATTAAATCTTCACCAATTTCTCTTATTTTTCTTAGATAAAGGAAAGAGCACACAAAATTTTAATCAAAGTTTGAATTTAAAATTTTGTAAGTGTTTATGAGTGTAGGGAGGTAGCCCAAAACTATATAGAGGGTATTTGGATGAGCTTAAAAGCTAGTCAAATAAGTTTACTTTTTGGCTCATTAGTGCTAAAGCTCATGGCGCACACATTCTTATACGTTTAAAACATTTTGTCTTGTCAATGAAGGAATTATACTATTCAAAAATAAAGGATAGTAGAAAATTATCTTAGCGTCAATCTTGACGAGGTCTTAAAAAGTTTATACAAGTAGTTATCAAGTCGAAAGACACATACTATATGCTTGAATGATTTCATCAATCATTGAATGCATGATTTTTTAGTGTAGTTGGTGGTTGAGAAAAAAAGTTAAGACAAGATGTCCCTCATTGGTAGAATACAAATGAAAAATAAAATTATTGGAGAAATTTTTTGGATTGGAAGTCAACATTGAATATGTAATATGTATAGTCAAATATGGGAACTTGGACATTGAGCATCCGGTTTATAGGTAGCCTGATTAAATGTTTTTTTATTTCAACCATCTTATTCATTATTATTATTTATTTTAAATATTCTGAATTTTAAAGTGGATAGTTGTTAGTGTTTTCAGAATAGATATGATTGGTTTTAAAATTCATGTCTTAATTGACTTCAAAGGCGCTATAACCTTCAAAACTAAATAATTACTATCAGATTATCGTTCTCTTCTCTACTCTAAAATATTCACCTTGTCTTCTTGTTGAATAAATAAAAATGATGATAATAATACTAAAATAAAAGTAAATAGGATGATTGAAGTAAAATATGCAATTTCGGGCTATCTTTCAAGTCTAAGGCGCAAGTGCTTAAGTGCACATCTTTGGCTATATATATTAAATTTGACATCTCCAAATTACTCTTCCAAGTATTTTATTTCAAGTGGTGCTAGAAGTGCTTAAAAACACTTCTTTCCTTTTGTATTCCATTCTACTAATGAGGAACAACTTGTCTTGTCTTCTCTTTTCGATTACTAAATACATTAACATAACCTTATTCAAGCAAATAATCATGTAATACCCTTGGAAGTACTTGATTTTTGTACAAATAGTTAGGGGCGCGAGTAGGCGAGAAAGAAATGTTAAAACTAACACGCTTGAGGTAGAAGAGGAGTAGGGATAAGGTGAAGTGTGTTAAAGATTATTTTCAACCAAAATTGACAGGAGAAAATGAGATCAAGGAGAGATGGGGAGGATATCTTCTAACCATGTATCTGTTAATGAGGAATATTAGTTGTCTGAGTAGCTTATTGCCTGTCATTCTTGTTGTGATCTTGTTCAAGCCTTTTGTTTCATTAGAGCTAATACTAGTGTGGTCTTCAATAACAACAACATACCCAGTGAAATCCCACAAGTGGGATCTGGGGATGATAGAGTGTGTGTAGACCTTATTAGTATCACTACCTCGTGGAGGTAGAGAGACTGTTTTTGAAAGACCCTCGGCTCAAGTGCAACAAATTCAAGTACAAAGAAGAAGAAACTATTGAAGGAAACATAAAAACTAACAAGGCAAGCTGTGCAAAGCCTACAAGAAAGGAACAAGAACAACAATAAAATGAGATAATTGAAATACAATAAACAACAAACAATGAAAGATATCAAAAGCAAGAACTATAATAATGCGGCTAGTACTATGATAAACACCAACAAGCCTAAACCCTCGAAAAGCAAGACAACACTCCACTACTATCATTCTACCCTAAAACGCGTCCTTCAAACTCTCGTATCTAGTGTGGTCATCATTGAGTATTATTCAATTATTAATTAGTTCAATGATTAGTATTCGTGAGATCTTCACTTCTGTCATAACTCAATACAACTTCTAGCAACATCACCCTCTTTGTGGTTTACTTTTGTTTGTCTTGATACTTTCTATTAGCAACTTGTACAACAATTAATAGTTTGCTTGATCAGTCATCTGGTGGTATTCACAGCTCAGCAGGATTGGGGGGCAGGGGATTATCTTGGAACAAAAATTTTATTTGATTTAATTGGCTTACTGTAAGTACTGGTTTTCTACTCAATACAGGCTTGATCTCTAATTTTTATCTGCCATAGGTACTTAAGGATGCATTACATATTAGCTGGAAAGGCTGCTGCACCAAACATTTTTGAGAATTTTCCGTGAACTTTTACGTGGAAGTACAAAGCTGTTAAGCTTTAAATTCAATTTGCTTTCCAAGTTATATTTGGGTTGATGTTGGAAATTCCAGAATTCTTGAAAACCCTGATAATGATATTTCTCTAGGAGATACTTACAGCAGTCCTTACAGTTTTATGTTGATAGAGAACATCTCTTTCTTTGAAGTACTTAAATTTTTTGATTAGCTATCATTTATGGGATAAAGATCCTGAAAGCTATGTAATGATTGCCGAAAGGTGATGCTTTTGCCTGAGAATCCTGATTCTGGGTCAAATTAATGTTCTGCTGTACCAATTAAACTGAATATACATCTTTCTGAACTTCTAATTTGATTAAAGCCAAACTACATTTTTCAAAAAATTAAAGCCAAACTACTAAAAAAATTTGGAGAAATTTCTGGTTATGCATGATGCATTGGGATAAGTTGTCGATGGAAGCCTTTAATTTTGCGCCTGGCATTGGCAACATCTTCGTATGTACAATAGGTGAATGATAGCTGTTTGTTTGCATTGCGCAGTGGACCATTCTGCTCGACACTATAACTTCTGCAAGGGAAAAGTGACAAAGTTAGCAAGCACGATTAATACATGCAAATTGTTATCCAGCTGACGTTCCCAGTAGCTTGTGTTCACCTTCAAATGCTTTGCCCCCCATTACTGAGGTCAAGGGACTTGTGACTTTGATTACAGGTCGAGCCTTGCAACAAGTGAACTAACTTTGGTATTTAAGTGGAGAAGGGTAGAGGGACACCTGTCCTTGAGTTTCAAAGGGCGTGGTTTGCTCCAAACAAATTTCGTGCTCATCACAAAAAAAAAAAAAGTTGGTCATTTTTGTCCACTTGGATGAAAAACTTCTTTGGATGAAAAAACATTTTTCTTAAAAAAATGAAAGACGTTCTGGAGTGAGGTTTCTATCGGCGAATTCCGGAGCTGAAATCTATTATATGCAGCTACCTAACTATGATGCTGAAATTGATACAGATGTTTTCGTGGTCAACAATTGTGAGTTCTTTAGTCTCGCTCGGTTGGTTCAAAGTATTGGGCCTTTTGATTGTGCTTTCACCCATTAGCTGAGTAATCACTTTCCACAATATCTGGTCAAGTGGGGCTTTTTCATGTGTCATTTGACTCAAAACATTTGACTTGTTAATTAATGCAAGGTACACGTTTTGTCTTTGAGCAACATTGCCTGTCTTTTCGAACCTCACGTGCGGGAAATGCCCTATTACAATTTAGACCCCTTAATTTTTTGTTATTAATTCTCATGTACTAACACCTCCTCACCGTATTGACACTGCAACCAAATTGGATGTTCTCATTAGTGTAGGAATGGACAATTTCCTAAAAATAAGAAGTATAAGAAACTTGTTTGTTGACGTGGCTAAACTTGAGGATGTATATGGATCACCTAGGAAGCTTGTGGTCATCGTCGATCGTTTAGATATTCATATAGCATAAGCGCCTCTATGAGAAGTTAATTCATTTGGGCTTTGTTATAGGGATTTTAATACAGTGTTTTCCCATCATTTCTACAGAAGACGGATACCCCAGATTTGTGGTCATATAGTAGTATGTTTATTAGTCACCTACCTAGGTGCTTTTTCTTAAATTTTGTTTCTACTCGTGGTGGGGATATTTCCTGCATACAAATTAGCTATAGTTGAGCACATACACAAAGTTATGGATCCTACAGATGTCTGAGTGGCTGAGTTGAAAAAGAAAATAGTGTCATGATCGGCAAACAAACAAGCAAGGATGGGGAAATAAATGCAAAAGCCAAAGTAGATCCATTTTTAGTGACAAAGTAGTAGTTTCTCCACTTAACAAACACTTTTAAGGGATAAATCAATCTGCTTTTTGCAGACAAAGTCATTTCCCATGTGCTTTGCCTCACTGCCACTGTGGTCTTTATAGACCAGGGATTCATCACTTTCCCTTTGTGTTTCTCTCTGTGCATTTTCATCCTAATCTCGCTAAACAATCAAGAATTCCTGTTTGAACCAATTTTTGCAACTTATATATAATGACAATATAACTTTTTTTAACCTTATTAGTGTAATTTAATCTTCTTTCTTGAGTTGTTTGTCTTATTTTCTAGGTAACTAGTTCTACTCCAAAAAATAAAAATTACTTATACTGTCAGTCAGTGTGTAAAAGTTAAAATTGCTAAAGAAGTGGACAAGGGGGTAGGCAGATGATGGAAAAGAAGCTAGTAATTGGCAAACAGAAAAGATGTGTGTGATCAAGTATTGCCAAGAAAAGGTAAAACACATCAGAAGAATGAGCAGAAAGCAAAAAGTTGAGTATGGAGACAATCTCCTTGAGTCTTTTACCCACTTCATAATTTATTCAGGACAGTATGTACAGTTTAGTTCCCAGCTGAAGGATGACAAAATCAAAAAATAATATTGCAATTATTGGAAATAATGGAGCAAAATAGCAAACATCTCATAAATGTCTTGTGGATATTTATAGCCTGAATTAGCATTACAATCAACATGATTTTCTTAATCAGCAATCCGTTTCATTGCAAGTTCCAAAAGGTTCAGAAAAGCTGTCAGTTCAAGTTGTTTTCTTGTTGCTAAAGATAAAGATGCTGGGCTATTTAGTAGGTGTTTGGACATGCGATTTCATGTTTGTGATATGAAATCACGAGACGAAAGAAGCTTTTGGTCATGTGATCTCATCTCATGATTTCATATCATGCCATGAAATTTCAAATTCTCCAAAAAGCATGATTTGAGATTTCAAATCATGATTTGAGATTTTTCAATACAAAAATTAAACTCACAAGTTTATATTTTGTAAAAAGAATTCCATCATTTATATCCACCAACTATTTATTTCATATGTAAATAAAATTATCATTCATGTTATTACTCTTTAAACTATTTATATCTCATATAACCATTACTCTCACAAACATATAAAATTTATTATTACTTCAAACCAACTCACACGTTACCATTATTATTCACCAAATTCATTTTTTTTTTAATCAACAAACGGCTCAAAGTAACAAAGTTAGTTTGTCTTCTCAATTATTTGATCGAGAAATGCAAATTCAGCATGAGGAGATTGTCCGTATTATGTGGATGGATTATAAAACAGTAATACACTACAACTCATGTTCAATTTTGGTCAATAAATATATTTTTAGATTAGTTTTGTGATAGTGTCTTATACTTTTGTTATCAACTTTTGCTTATCTTATAAGATTGAACAAATATTTAGGACAATTTTGATAGTTTTCAGAACTTACGATATATTTATAAAAAAATATACAACACAAAAATTTCAAATTGCATGTCCAAACAAAACTTCAACTTCATCTCATAATTAATTTCAAATTATGATTTAACAAACAACCCCTTAATTTAAAGTACTTTAGAACTTTCATGCAATTTTAATCGCATGTATGGTACCTATACCTGGAGTGGAGCCCTCTCAAGGTTCAATTATTCATCCGTCATATAAATAAAAAGATGATTTATTTATTATGATTTTAGCATATCAGATGATAAATTGAAAATAATTACTCAATAACATTAATTCTACCCCACCTTTTTTTATAAACATGTTTTCTTGTGGGGTAAATGTATAGGCTGTGAAAGTGGTCCGCAAATAAGTAAGGGATAGTTATGCATGCTTTTCAGCCAACCAGCTTACCAACATATTTGGATAATACACAACATATACACTAATATAAAGAGTACATAATCTATATAATTAGTAAATTAGTTGGCCGAAGCGATTACGACTCATAGTCTCAAAAATATATTAAATGGATATATAGAGACATAATTTTATTAATGAATCGGTGAGCAATTGAGTCTCTTTTATTTGACAAATCAAAAAATAGTGATGTTTCGACAATAGTCTAATACTTCCTGTATTTTGTGACCAGCCCTCCTCACCTGTGTATCGATCGAAAGATAGGGCGGCACGAACGATCATCCATGAAATTTCCCCATCAATGGTGCTTTGCCATTCTATCCAAAAACAAATATGGGATAGATAGAAGTGCCAGAAATGTCGGCAGTTTAAGACAGGAAACAACTATAGTTTGTAATTCCCATAGTATTTAGCTTGTAACTTGTGAATCATGAGTCACATCCTTTAAACTGTTTCAACATATTGTAAGTTAAATTCCACTAGACAACTTTGAACACTGGAATCGACCAAAAAGATGTTCCATCCCATTCAAGCTTTATGAAAAGTGTACTATATATTATTACTGCTTTCCTTTTAGCTTCCATCAGTCATGTGCTTCGTTTCTATGCTAGAAACATGTATTATGCACAATCTCTTTAAAGTTAAAAGTGAAAAATAATTCAAAGGGCAATATAATGACAATATATCACCTTTTAGCTGTAGATTTCCTAATCACTTTTATCATCATCTTTCAACGATTAATTAAATCTAATCAAATGTTAATGAAAATCTAATCTACTTGTCAAAGTGATCTTTTTGTCCTGCTTGGTGCTTTTAGTGTCTGTATAAGCAGAAATTAAACAACATGATCGTTTAGAAAAGGTGACATACTAGTAGAGATGGGATTAGAAATGATGATATCTTGGACAAGGTGGGAGTGGCCTTTTGTGGTGAATAAGATGAGGGAATTAAGCGACACTAAAATGGTTCGAGCATGCGAAAAGGAGATGCCTAGTGAGATTTAAGGAGAGTAGAGGTGGATTGAAGAAGTATTAACGGAGGTGATTACACATTACATGCCACATCTTCAGTTTAACCGAGGACATGACCTAGATATAAGAGTATAAATATTGCGAATTAGAGTAGATTGTTAGTAAATAATTGATCATTGCCTGACTTTACTAGGATAGGCTTAGTGGTAGTTTGGGACACGTATGTGCTTCTCTTTTCTTACCAGTAGTTGTAGCCTTACTAGCTAGGATAGGCTTGGCGGTAGCTTGGGGCCGTATCGCTTTTGTAGGATAGACTTAGTCACGATTATAAATAAAGTTGGAGTCAAAAGAACTTGGGTTCTGCCAAACTTGCAGGTTCCTATATTAGAATCTACCAAGTAAATTTGAAGACAATTTTACTATGCATGCATTTTCTACTGGAGATTGTAGTACTGTAATGGATTATATTGTCTACTACTCAAGGAACAAGAAGTATCAACTACGGAGAAATTAACATTTGTGGACCATATAGGAAGTTAGAGCCACTGGTGAAAAATAAAAAAAGTAGTAAAAATATGACAAGTTTCTAGGACAACTGCGGTCCATTTCGTCATATATCGCTATTAAAAAATTACTATTTTCCCATTAAAAGTTTTCACCAATGAATGTTCATTGGTCATTTCCATGTGATTGAATCAGAAAAGAAAAAAATCATAGTGTTTTCACACGGAAAAACTAAAAAATATCAAGTATTTCAATGAGAATTTATTTTTCCTCCTGTGTACTCCTCCGTTTCAATTTAATTTGTATGTCTTAATTAGTTAGATTGACATGAAATTTAAAAAAATAAAAAATACTTTTGAATCTTCTAATTTTAAATTTCATTTAACGTATTAAATATATTATGTATGATGGTAGAGTTAATCACTTTTTTGTTAACCGAAACAGAGTGGAAATATCTCCTTCGGTAATCTATCAATATTTCTTTGCCTTGTCTTCCTTGAACTCCCCAACGAAAAGTCTATGCTAAGACTTTTTCTTTTTCAAATCCTAATTAAGATTAACTTCTTTGCTTCTAGATTTTACATACGTATATTAGGATGATTAAGAAAGACTAGTCTTAATTAACACTTGCAAAAGTCACACGGAAAACCAGCTGTGCCTAATTACCGGTATTTATGTGATGACTGATGCCAAACAAATTAATTAGCTAAACTGTGGGTACACAGTTGACTTTCACATTTCGTACTTTAATTTGATACGATTCCAGAATTTACATACTTCTATTTTTCAACAAATAAAAACTCATCATATTATCTATATATGTTCAAATGAACAAATAAAACACGTTTTAAATCTCTGTTGAATCATATTCGGGGCAAAACTAAGGAGTGCAAGGTGTTCGTTCAAATTTCATTTTTTCAAAAAAAAATTACATGAAATTATTTTATGAGTTATATACCTTCTTCTTGTGTATTTACTTGTATCTTAGTACAACGACAGACATGCATTAAGATATATTGTCTTGTCGTTATTAAGGAAGCAAAATGAGACCACAACACTGCAGTTGGAAATTAAACAAATGCATGAACATATATCTTTAGTCAAAATTTTTATTTTTACAATATCTTCAACTGTATATATGTAAAGTCTATGTTTGCTGTTAAATTTCCAGTTCAGCTGAGACAAACAACACCCAAGAATGCTTTGTACACGGCAAGGCTCTTAAAGTCAATGGGATTAGGGAAAATAAAGGTTGACTTCGTCTTACTTGTTTTAGAATTTTTGATAATTAAGAATTGAGTTTAGGTTTTATTCGTTATTGTAAACAAATTTTTACACTATCAAGTCATTTAAAATATGAAATTTGAAATCTGTAAAAATAAGATATATTACTTGTTACAATAGGTAAAATGACTTAAAGGTGTAAAAATTGTTTACACTGCGTTTTACTTAATACTCCTCTTAAGAATTAACCACTCCTCCCCTCTTAATTACATGCTAGCTAGTATCATCATCTTCTTTTTTTTTTTTAAGCATTTCAAAACATTTTGAATTCTATATGATAAGTATTTTGATACCGATTCTTCCGAATTTTAAGAATTCAAATTTATTGACAAAGAAAATTTCAACAATTGAAATATATAATACTTTCATCTGAATCGTTTTCAGTATTATTTTGTTTATATAATATTATAATACTTAACAGATAAGATTGATCACCCATGAAATGGGACGAAAAAAATACTTTAATATGCGTAACCAGGTTTGGACACGATCGCTTTCGAAAGTAGACATGATTTTGTCTAGACGTACAATTATTTTTTCGTAGTAGTTTTGCGACGTTCAAATTCGATGCGTATAATTTAAATTCATGTCTAATATTACGAGGTATTAAACGCATCCACCAAGTATATGTGATCGTATAGGCAATATCGAATAAATAGAGTATCTATCATGTCAATTGTAATTTACGATAAATTAACATTAGCTAATGACTAAGGCAAAACACTTATCAAGCCAAATTAGAATTAGTTTTTGGAAAATACATAAGAACAACTAATTTAAATGAAGGAATAATTGAAAAAATCCGCATAGAAAGTTATAAAGTAATCAAATCATGTTTAATGAGAATTAAATTCTTTACAAAAAAAAAAAAAGAAAAAGGCAAGAGCTGTGGAGAGTTTCTACTTGATTCTAATAAACCATCACGCTATATTAACATAAGGTGGTGGGGTTTAAAGGGGGAGGGGTCCTGGAACTTTACAGGAGAGGCAACAAAACATCTAACCATTAATATTTTGGAAAGATTTCCACAAAACAATTTTTTCTTTTTTTCTTTTTTTAAAAAAGGAAGATGCATGCATGGTTTCTATTCACAATTCTATCTTAGTCAAAGAAATTGATTTGCATAGAATTATTAACATATGGGATCTTAAGCATTGATACAAATCTTCCGTTTCTTATTCGCATAATGTAAGTACTCTCTATTCACTACTATATTTGTAGTTGAATAGAATCTGTAATTACTAAGCATTATCATCTCCATAATTAACTGTCTATGTAAGGTTGCAAATACATATATAATTCTACTTAATCCAATTAATTAGCATTATCATCTCCATGATTAACTAGCTATGCAAGGCTGCAAATTAATTAATATAATTCTATTTTATCCACGTATCAGTTTCTAAAACATTGATCCTAACCCAAGTAATCAATCAATTAAGTATGACACTGGATTGAATAAATAACTAATGGAAAGCAAAATAGTCATGAGATAGAAAGTTAGAAACCATAAAATTAACTGTCATCGATCAATATATGACTAACTAATGTATGTAGACCAACATATTAAAAATGAATAACACAATATTGTTTTCCAGCTTATATAATAACAACTTATTCGATGTAATTGTAACCTCACAAATAAATTTTGAAACATTTGATACACTTTTTATGAATTTTAACAGTATAACGTTAATTAGGTAAAATTTCAATTACAAATTAAAATTTGTCTATAGGTGAGCAGGCAAAAGGACATCAAAGTACAAGATTCTAGGTCCACCGTACTGTGTTTTCATCATCGATTGTTCCCTCATTATCATGAGATATATAATAGCAATTTGCAATAAGGTCCATTTAGTGTTAGTGGCCACGACGATATCAAACCATAACTGAAGAAACATTAACATTATTTATAAAGTTGGTTTCTCCCATTTCAGAAATTCTCAACACACACGGGATTCTCATCTTTTTGTTGATTTGACCGTTCGAAACCCTAATGACTGTTAAACGTGCTCGTTTTTCAGCATTTGCTCCACTATCATACCACCCAACAGTAGACGAGCTTAGGTTATATATATCGGCAATATTATAATATTCTTCTTACACTATCACGCTATGCAAAGAATATTTCGTAATAGTAAAATTACTTACTAGAAATTATAAAAATAACCTTTTAGCGTAGAACTTTCTTATGCTGATAACAACGTATATAATTTGAACTCTTAATTGATATGCACCCATATCTACCAAATTCGACAGACTTCATAGTATGAAAATTGAAAGACAACATACTTAAATTATTAGTATCGTAAATGGAAAGGATTATACCAAAATCGTGTAACATAAACACCGAGAAACATGATATACGCACGCACACATGCACACAAAAAGAAAAAGAAAAAGAAAAAAAAAGGTTAACTACCCTATTTGAAAAAATACGCAAATGTCATCTTTCTGATTTGTTCTTATCTAAAAACAAACTGATTCTTGATATTTGGTTCTTTTAATATATTTAAAATATGGGTCCTCTTGTGATGTCAAGATTTTTGCTTTATTCTCAAAACTGCTTCTACAGTTGCTCAGTTCTGAACTTCCTTGGTAGCTGGAATAAGTTTGCTGAATATAAATAAATTAAGTTTATTCTTTAAAAGAAATCGCATATGCCTGTCAATGAAAAAGAATTAACACGTTGATTCATATTAAACCATAGAGTAAAAAAAATTAGAAAATTATTTTGTATTTTTTTTTTTTTTTTAAATTGATCAAAGGAGGGAGAGTGAGAAAAGTGGATGCATGTATTGCTACTGTTGAAGAGTCCCATATATGTGAAAATGAATGGGTGGTCTCCTGAACTTGGATAATCTCCCCTTATGAGTATCAATGTATCCCAATTATTGTACCTATGTTGAAAATAAGCTTGGCCAATTAGGTTTAAGAAAATATTCCACAAATCATGTTAAATTATTATCGCAATAACCCATGGTAAGGAAACCATTCAAATATGAAACACAAACACACGTTGAAATACGAAAGAATTCAACGCAAGCCCTTTAAACTAAAGCAAATCATATAGTAAAAATAAACGAATTTTAGGAATCAAACATTTCCAATTAATTAAATCAACAGAATGACGAGACTATAGCTATAGCAGACAAGGAATTGACTAGGCGATGAAAACAATGGCAGGAGCATCCTGGTGGAAGGCTGGTAGCTATACTAGTAGACAATTAACAAAAGAACAATGCAGGAATACTAGTGACAACCCCGAGGATATGATGTTCATGTGATTGCTGCACAAATATATTCTTTTCACCCACTGATTAATTATCTTTACATAATATATTATCATGATAACCTCATTAATTTCTTTAATCTCCTGACATTTCTAACTAAAATAGTCCATTTAATAGTTAATCAAGTGGAGGTAAATATCAACATGGATTGTCGTGGACTGATCGACTGAGCTCCACCTTAAATAAAGGTCTCGGATTAAACTATGAAAATAGAGAAAATTTTGTCGGTAGAATTGCCCCTCAAATGGGCCCTGTCAAAGGCGAATCCATGATGTTAAGCTTGTGACTTCTTATAGTGAAACAAGCTAATACGTAATAATTGTCCTTATTTGTCACTGAATTGATGGCTACTATATCAATTTCTTATATTATTAATGGATGATTGGGTTCTCAATACAAAGACAGGGTTTGGGCAGGATCCGCGCGCTTGTAGACCTGCAACGTGCAATTCAAAATTTAGTTGAATTACAATATAAGTATCGCACATCGGCTGAAAATAAATAAACAAGTGATAGTGGACTTATTAGTAGTTAGCTCCTAAGAAATAGGCTTTGTATCAGTTCAGTTAAACAGTGAATTTTGCTCCTTCGCCGGCAGCCTATGTTTGTCCGTGACCAACAAACTCACCAGAAAGGGTTTGTCCATTCTGACTCCATGACAAAAGAACCCTAGCTGGACTTTGCTGACGTGCCATACATACTGGGCCCACAAGTTCTGACTTGAGCAGACAAGTGACGTTTTCTGGGGCCCACATGTTCCCTCTTCCACAGACCAGAACCCCGACAAATAATATTACAAAGTCGATGCACGGCAATCCATCGTCCAAGTCCATGCCTAAAATTACCAAAGATTTTTATTAGTGGGACTTCCACGTGTACATCCTTACGTGGAAAATGACGTGGATTAATGCCTTGCTTTGCAGTATAAATAGGTTCCCTTCTTAAGCAACCAAACCACACACAATTGAAAATTAACAATACTCTCTTAAGAATTATATATTCTGCTTTTATATTTTGCACTTCCACTTTTTTTCAATTATGGCTGTTGATTCTGGTGTTTCATCTCCTCTAGGTCCTCCGGCATGTGAAAAAGATGCCAAGGTCCTTCAGTTCATAGAGGAGATGACTAAGAATACGGATTCGGTACAAGAGAAAGTATTGGCTGAGATATTAACTCGAAATGCTAATACTGAGTACCTTCAAAGGTTCCAAGTTTTTGGTGCTGTTGATCGTGAAACGTTTAAGTCTAAGATCCCAGTTGTTACGTACGAGGATCTTAAGCCTGATATTGATCGTGTTGCTAATGGCGATCGCTCGCCAATCTTCTCATCTCACCCTATAACTGAATTCCTTACCAGGTCCGATATATAGTTACCTTTCTAAGTCAAATATTACATTATAATCTGGCATATATACATGTTCTAACCATTATTACTCCTTAGAGTTGTAAGCTTATAATACTGAAAGGTTGTTTTGGTTGAATATTAATAGTTCTGGAACGTCTGCCGGAGAGAGAAAACTGATGCCCACAATTGCCGATGAGTTAGAACGCAGACAGAAGTTGTACAACCTTCTTCAACCCGTGATGAATCTGTAAGTAATCTACACCGAGCTAGGGTTGGTATGCTATAACATATTTTGACCAAAAAAAACGTATGCTATAACATGCATGAATCTTTAATTAAGGAAATGTTTCTACATGGTATTTAGTCAAGTAAAATCACACTAATTGGGTGTTTGAATTGATTTTTAATAAGGAGCTTATAAGTCAAAAGCGTAATATCCTACTTTTAGCTTTTGACTTATTTTGACACTTTTAACTTAAAAATAAGTGCTTAAAATCACTTTTTTGCTTTGCCAAACACCACCTAAATAAGATGTAGAAACATTATGAAAATGAATCATTCTTAAATAACCCCATTAAAACAAATATTTTCTACTGAAATAAGTAACATGCTATTATGGCCTAAAGTACTGGAAATTTGTTACCAGAGAATTGATTATGGATTTTCCATGGACTGTTAAACAGGTATGTCCCTGGTCTAGACAAGGGGAAGGGTTTATACTTTCTGTTTATCAAGGCAGAAACGAAGACTCCAGGTGGCCTCGTTGCGCGTCCAGTCCTAACAAGTTACTACAAGAGTGAACAATTCAAGAAAAGGCCATACGATCCATACAATGTGTATACAAGCCCCAACGAGACCGTTCTCTGCGTCGACTATTACCAAAGCATGTACGCGCAAATGCTTTGTGGCCTTCTCATGAGAGAAGAAGTTCTTAGAGTTGGCGCTGTTTTTGCCTCTGGCTTACTCCGGGCCATCCGTTTTCTTCAACTCAATTGGAAGCAATTATCTCAAGATATTGCGTCTGGAACTCTAAACCCTAGAGTTTCAGACCCATCTATCAGAAAATGCATTTCCGAAATGCTCAAACCAAATCCTCAACTTGCTGAGTTTGTTGTTAAGGAATGTGAAAGTGAAAATTGGGAAGGAATCATTACTAGAATTTGGCCAAACACCAAGTACCTTGATGTGATAGTCACAGGTGCAATGGCTCAATATATCCCTTTATTGGATTATTACAGTGGGGGTCTACCAAAATCTTGTACAATGTACGCATCATCCGAATGTTATTTCGGACTTAATTTGAAACCAATGTGTAAGCCTTCTGAAGTTTGTTACACCATCATGCCAAATATGGGTTACTTTGAATTCATCCCTCATGACCCAGTCAACCCGATACAACTCTCCCGTGATTCACCTCCTCATCTCGTGGACCTCGCTGATGTCGAACTGGGAAAAGAATACGAGCTCGTGATCACAACTTATGCCGGACTATGTCGTTACCGTGTTGGTGACATACTCCAGGTCACTGGGTTTCACAACTCAGCTCCTCAGTTCAAATTCGTTAGGCGTAAAAACGTGTTGCTGAGCATTGACTCTGATAAAACAGATGAGTCCGAACTGCAAACAGCGATTGAAAATGCGACAGCACTTTTGCTTCCATATGATACTACTTTGGTTGAGTACACGAGTTTTGCAGATACTAAAACAATCCCAGGGCATTACGTTATTTACTGGGAGTTACTTGTAAAGGACCCGTCTAACTCTCCAAGTGATGAGTTGCTGAACCAGTGCTGCCTCGCGATGGAAGAATCGTTGAACTCGGTTTACAGGCAGTGTCGCGTGGCGGATAATTCAATCGGACCACTGGAGATTAGAGTTGTGAAATCTGGGACATTTGAAGAGCTGATGGACTATGCAATTTCGAGAGGTGCATCAATTAATCAGTATAAGGCTCCAAGGTGTGTCAACTTTACACCTATCGTGGAACTTCTAGACTCCAGAGTGGTTTCTGTGCATTTCAGTCAAAGTGCACCTCACTGGACCCCGGAGAGGCGACGTTGAAGACGAGCAGTCAAGTGATGTTATCAAGTCAATTAGTAGTGTTAGTGTGGGAAAATAAACATGGTTGGACATGGACCAAAAAGAGAATATATTTTTTTGGTTGTGTCCTTGCTTTAAATTTACTTTTTTCTGTATCTCTGTTGGATGTTTTGAATGTATGTTCAAAGTTGATTATGGTCTTTGTTTATGTAAAGAGTCGTTTTAGTATATGTAATTAAATTATATATGGATGTTTTGCTTGTTTTGATTTGAATCCCACGGCATATGTTTTTCTTTTCTTATTTTAAAATTTTATAATGGCTTAGGAATAGGCCATGAAAAAGACGTATTGTTTTTGTTTCAGCAGGTGATCTTTACGTGCATGGATTTTATTGTACCTGGTGTATATTCTCTTCCACTTCTTTCTTTTAAAATCCCTTTTTCTGACCAAAAAAAAATTAACAAGCTTTATGCTAGTCTTTATAAATTGGAAAATTGTCAGTCCAGATTGGGATTTCTTCTTAAATTAGTATAGAGACTAGTGAAGATATATAGTAAATTTAATTGATGGTTGGATCATGTTAGGTTTCATATATTATAGTAGGCTTTGGCAGTATATAATGAAACTTTTAGTTTATGGATGACTCTGCTTGTATGAAACCCTGATCCCAGTACAATTTTTAATGCTGCAAGAATAACGTCGTCAGCACCACGTATATATTTTGATTACTAGTGAAATACTCCATTCATTTCAATTTATTTGTCTCAACTCTTAATTATTATTTGGACAGTCAAAGTATATTTTATTTGATCATAATAAATTTTTTCGAATATCTTTGAATTGTTAACTATTTTAACATATTTTTTAGGTAATTTTTAAATATATAAATTTTATTCGGAATAATCGAAAGCTCTACGTCCAAATTCAGATCTAACACTAATTTGACTCTCGTATGTTGAATCAAGTCTAATAAACTAAAACATTAATTTGAGTCTCATATTTCGAATCGAGTGGAATAAATTGAAACAAAAAGGAGTATTTACTTTTATCTCATCTTCTTTTTCTTGCCCCATTTCTTATATATCTTGTCTTTTCTTTTGAACTTAAGTTCAAAGTGGATGAAATTCAGTCAAAAAGAGATGGCGGCATCTACAATTATTAGTCAATTAAGAAGATGGAAATTTGAGAATGGTCGTTTGCTCAACGTGATGATTTTACCACTTTAAACATTCAATAATTTTGACTTTTTAAAGTATAAATTAGCTTGCAGTATATGGTTGTTTTATTTCCTATTTATAACAATCATTAAGTTGTTTGAAATCGCGTCATAAAGTGGACTTCATAATTCATATATACATGGATGAATGTATCTCTACGCAATTTGCACCTTTACCATTTTGGTACATTGGTCTACCGTGCAAGCATCTTCATTAACACGTGATAAGATTTCAATGCATACAAAGCATTTAATCATATCATTTATTAATAAACTAGTAAGTGTACGTGTTTCGCATGTGTATATCACAATAATAATAGATATATATAAACGAATAAATTACTATGATTTATATCGAATTATATACTTAATCTGCCTTTAAAAATCCTGTTATTATGAGTCGAGTTCATTTAGAGAAAAGTTAACCTTTCAAAAAATCTCCTATTTCTATCTTTACATACCACCCACGTCAAAGCAAGTAAAATCGCATTTCATGTCACGCATCTTTTCATCCAAGACTAATAATTATAAATTATGAATCAAATATATGAACAAAAAAAGATTAAAAAATGAAACATTGAAATACCAATTGTTTAATATTATACTTTGAAAGGAAAAATATGCTTTTAGAGCCTTGATGACGACATTAAAACATAAATTGAGTGATTAAATTTTTCGTAGCATTCATGTCTAAGAACCAATAGAAAAATGAAATCGGATATAAATTTGGTTTGCTCACTCATGAAATCTCTAAACCCCATTCTGATTTTATCTTCTAGCCAACTAATGACTTTGTTTAATACTCCTTTGACACTATAATTAGTTTGTTATCATGACAAATCACAATTTTCACTTTATTTTTCTCTCAATAGTTTTTTTTATGTAAGTATGATTCTAACAAAAGAGTACTAACTTGAATTACGCCTTAATGAGAAATAAAACTAATATGAATAATACATAAAATTAAAAACAGAAAAAATATATCTTAAATTCACTCGTAATAGGTACGAATTCTCATTTGCACGCTTCACATAAATCTTTCTTCATCTACACAAATATATTAGAGAATTAATCAATAATATTTTATTTACCGAGACAAATATAAATATTTAAGATTATGAAACAAAAAAATCTTAAAAATTAAAGAATCTGTAATTTTATTAAACCTAATTTAAACCAACAACAGAAGAACACAAATTTATTTTGAAGGTAATTATTTAAAAAAAAAAAAAGCATCAAACAAAGCTCCTTTTTAAACCAAAAAAAAAAAAACGTGGAAAAAGGTAAAAGAAAATTGGGATCGTATGGGGTTGGAATGTATATATGTCCACCATATATACTTAATTACAATAAATGTGATTCTTTACATATATTTTAGAACTGTTAATTGTTTTTCATATATTTTAGGACTTATATATAATTTAGAATTTATATATTTTACCTAGTTTAGGATTCTTATTTCTTTTCATATATTTATTTTAGCAGGATTCTTCCCATATAATTTAGGAGTTTTTAATTTAATAATATAAAAAAGGGTAAAAAGCGATTTTATCTATTGCAAAATGTTTTAATGAAGGGCAAAGAGTTAAAATCACTTTTTTAAGAGTCTTCGTACTTTTAATATATTATAGATTATAAATATAGATTAAGATAGAGTATAGATGTAGATATAGATTATAGATTACAGATAATAGTAAGTAAGTTTTTTGATATATATTAATGGCAAAATGACCTTCTGGACCCCTCTACTATGTCATTTTTGTAAGTTGGACACTTTTACTTACATGTTTGTCATCTGGACCCTTGAACCCATCAAAAAGTAACATTTCGCACCCTTTAACCGTCGACCTTACCTATGTGGCAAAGGTTATGGTGACTAGGACAAAGAGAGTATAACCACTCACCTAGGATGCGAGTGGGGGTCAATTTTTGGTCAATTTTACATTAAAATAATTTTAAAAAATAAAAATAATATTAAAAATTTTTTTTTAAAAAAAGGGGTCCTTTTTTTTTCATCTATCTTTTTAGATTTAAAAATATTTTTAAAAATTTAAAAATAATTTTAAAATATTTTTAAAAATATTTTTAAAAATTTAAAATTTTAAAAAAATTTAAAAAGGATCTTTTTCTTTCCTCCATCTTTTTTAAATTTAAAAATATTTTTTAAATAATTTAAAAATATTTTTAAAAATTAAAAAATCATTTTAAAATTTTTTTAAAAAAAAGAATTTCCCTCCCCACCCCACCCCAGCCGTCCCCACCCCCACATCCCACCCAGCCCTTCCCCAGCCCCTCCTTTTTATCCCCCATCTTTTTTAATTTAAAAATATTTTTAAAAATTTTAAAATAATAAATTTAAATTTTTTTCCCACCCAGCCCCTCCCCACCCTACCCAGCCTCTCCCACCCCCACCCCAACCCGTCCCCACCCCACCCAGCTCCACCCACCCCTCTGCCCCAGCCCTCCACCTCACCCCAGCCCACCCAGCCCCACATAACCCCTCCCCAGCCCCCCGCCCCACCTTACCCGTCCCCATCCCGCCTAACCCCACGCAACCCCTTCCCCAGCCCCCCAGCCCCCCAGCCCCCCAACCCCCTTCCTCCATCCCCCACCCAACCCAACCCCTCCCCTAGCCCCACGCAACCCCCTACTCAAGCCCTAGCCCCCCAGCCCCACCTAGCCCCTCCCCCCACAATTAATTTAAATTAAATATTTTAAATATGTAAATCATATTTAAATTAATTAATTATTTAAGTAAAATTTATTTAAATTAGGTTACAATTTTAAATTTGATAAATTAATTAATTTAAATAAATTAATTAGTTAAGAATTTTAATTAATTAATTTTTTATGAATTTAAATTTAAAATTTAAATTAATTTTAATATTTAATTAATTTTAATGTAATACTTTTTTTATTATTTTTTTATTTCTTATTTTAAAAATTATTATTCAAAATTTTCAAATTTTAAAAGCATGATTATTCAAATTTTTTACAATTTATAATTTGGTAAAAATAGTACTAACTAACTTAGTTATCACTTGCCAAAAATTCACTAGTAGTGTAATTTTAACATGTGTCCCAAGTTGTACAATTTTTAGGTAATAAATTTTCACTTATTGTGCACGTTTACTTGTAATTATCTTGCATATAACCTAATATTATAAACAAATAATATTACCTTGAAATTCATACTTTCATAGTGACATTTATAGTACTTTCGCCTTGCATTAATCACATGCGTATGAGGCACTCCTACAAATGTTCACTCAATATTATTCTTTGATAAATAATTATATCTTGCGCCTCAATTATAACAACAATATAATCAATGTAATAACATAAGTAGAGTCCAGGGAGAGAGGTGCACACACAACCTAACTACTATTTTGCGACCACTCATTCTTAAAATTTAGTTTGGACTTTTAAAAGAATTTCTAAAGTTGAATGAATACATGAACCCATTCTAATAAACTTTTTAAATTTGACTCTTGGATTAATACATGCTCCTATTATGTTTAACTAACAAGTATGACACAAACTTCAGCACAAGCAACTTTTGCTTCTCTCTTTTGTTTTCCTTTACAGAGATTCATCTAGGAAGTGGAAATGAAGTTCATAGACAAAGGCCCAATTAACAACCAGAGATCGTTCATTCATAATGGGCCGAGGCCCAAGATATATCGGTTTCGAACTGATGGGCAGTCTAGCTTAAATGGGCCATATGGCATCCACGTCTAACTAAACTTTTTCCATTATCAGACCTTGAAGGTATTACTTCCAAAACAAAATAGATCCATGAAAGTTTTGATGGTGACGATCGAAGAATATATACAATTTTAGTTGATTATTATTGTTGATGATCAATGACAAATCAATCATGTTGCAGGATCAAATAATATTTTGGCACCACTTGTTAAAAAAAAAAAAAAATCTCAAATGAGACTTTCAATTTCGTTCGCTTCAGTTTGAAGGACTACACTTCTTTCTTTTTTTTTGTAGTGAATTTTTTCATATTTAGTGATTTAATTCATGGAATAGTTTTTAAATTTATTTTTTTTTATGTTTTTAAGTATATTTAAATTATTATAGTAATATTATATTAATATTAAATATTTTTATGTATCTATGTATAAAAATGTTGATTGAAAAGTTTTTACTACATATTTTAATTTAATAAAAATTAAATTAAAATATTATAATAGATATTTAAAATAAATTATCTATATAAAATGATTTTAGTAGTAAAAGTCCATTGATACATGTCTTTTTTCGTCATTTGTCTCTCAAAAGCACTTCTTGAAAAAAGATTAGTCAAATATAATTTATTTATCAAAAGCACTTTTTAAAATGAATTTGCCAAACACAAATTATCTTCTTTTTTTAAAATTAATTTTTGAAAAACTATTTTATAAAAACAGTTTTCGAATAATAAGTTTTCAATTTCGAACGGATTATCAGTTTGAGTCAAATGTTTACCAACTCCATTTATTAGATTTGACAAGAATTACGAAATTTGATTTTAATCGCAGTTAGAAGAAAAATGCTTGGTGACTTTAGCCTCTCGTGGTTTCTCGATGCCTTTGGATAATTTATTTAGCTACTCCCACAAGCATAACCTTTTTTCAGATATTAGGTTTGAGTCGCTGACTTCAAACAAAAAAAGTTTCAAATAAATATGTATAAATAACATAAGTAATACTTTACTCTCTCTCCCTATTAATATACATAACATAGCCAACATATATATAGCATTCTGTGTAAATGTGAGATTTTTGTAATATGTTTAAGAAGTTGGAATTTTTTGTAATATTAAAAATATAAGTTGTGTATTTGTGTAATTTTTAGAATAAATATATGTCTCATTTATGCAGTACAATTAAAATTTTGAGATTAAACTTTTAAATCTCACAATGGATTCGAATATTCCAAAATTGCACAAACAATAATAGAAATTATATAATTAATAATTTTAAATATCGTTTAAAAAATTCTGATAAAAAAATAATTCGATAAATCTTGAAATTTTAATTATGTTACATAAATTAGGAAAAAAAAAAAATGATATCGTGTATTGTTAACTTAAAAAGTAGAATTGCATTGTGTCACATGAATTAAAAAGGAAAAGAAAGGACTTAAAATTAATTCTGAAAAAAGCTTTGCGGATGGGGGTTAGCACGTATATAGTCTCATAAATACCTATTCGAATTAAAGATGCTGCTTTTATTGACTAATGAATAAATGAAAAAGGGTCTAAATTATCTTTTAAGTATTGAAAATAATTTAAATATATTAAAAATTATAAAAAATACACAACGTATATTTTTAATATTATAAAAAAATTCAACTCTCTAAACATATTATAAAAATCTCAATATATACACAGAATGTTATGTATATGTCGGGTATGTTATTTATATTAATAGGGAGAGAGAAAGTAAAGTAATTAAAAAAGCGGAAAGAGTGTGATTACTTTTCAAAGGGTTGGTATTTATGTTATTTATACTTAAATATACCCTTCTTTCATTTTGGGCTCTAAAATATCTTTTCCATCCATCTTTGGACTCTAAAATGTCCTTCTCATCCATTTGTAGCTCTATTATTATGCCCTTCCCCTGATAAAAAAAAATGATTAGGATTTTCATTTAACAAGTGACATTTTTTCATTGGTTGAAATTTTAATTAACCAAAACACGTTAATCTATTTATCAATACTCAACCCACCTTAAAACCGACCAAATCCCAATAGCTAAGGCTTTCAAATCAATTTATTTTATCTACTGCCTCTTCTTCCTCAATTTTCTTCACCTCTGATTACTGGACATCTTCCGTAAAGAGATGTCTGCATTTTAAATTAAAAACATTTACCCTGTAAGAGTATATGATAACTTCAAAATCATGTTTAGAAACACATATACACTTTTCCGTTTCATAAATTTGCCTGATTGGATGATGCATGTACTAGGAGTAATTTGTTTCTTGGTTATAAATCATAACTTGTTGAGTAACCTTTTGATCTAAAAAAAAATGTCAGCGGTGGAATTGATTTCGTACAATATAAGAATATTAGTATACATTAATTGATTACCGTGACTACGTAGTTGCGGAGGTCCTACATTACTTTTTCAAAATTATTTTATTTTAGAATCTGCAATATTAGCTACTCTTCAAGCAACATAACAATATTATATGATAAGTTCGTGAGAAACGTATAATTAATGATGTTTGTTCTAATGTGATTTTAAGACATGTAGCAGTATCCTTTTCTAAATTATGTTAAGCCTGCTCAATATGTTTATTTGTAGAAGATTATATATCGAAACTTTTGTTTTGCATTGTTATTCCCACCTCCAATTTGCAGATGTTGAAATGAATTGATTTAAGAGCTTTAGTTATTACGATTTGGGAGATTCTGATTTGGTTGGTAAATTAATAAGTTTTTGGTTAATTAAAATTTCAATCAATGAAAAGATTATACGTGTTAAATGAAAATTTTAGTCATTTTTCTATTAAGGGAAAATGATAAAATACGGCTAAGGTTGGATGAGAAGGATAATTTAGAGTTCAAAGATGGATGGGAAGGGCATTTTAGAGCCCAAAAGTGAAAGGAGGATATTTTAAACCATTTTCAATACTTCAAGGGTAATTTAGGTCCTTTTTCGATGAATAAATAAAGTACTCGAACAAATGCATTCCATCTTACTTCTAATGTGTTTTTACGGGCCCCATCTTTTATTTTTTACATCCCTCGAAAAAATATTAACTAAATTAAATTTAATTATTTTCAGTTATTTTTTTCCCCTCAATGTAATATTACTAAAATAATTTTATTGCACCAATCTTTCTCCTCGTTTATTATAATTAAGAATGAAGGTGGAAACTAATAATTTCTTTGTTCGCTTTTACTTGTTATAATTTGACTTAGTATATTTATTAAGAAAAATAATTAATAACATGACTATTTTATTATAGTATTTCTATTAAATGATATTTACATTATGTGTTGAAGTTAATTTGGAGAAAAAAAATAATATTAAAGATAAAATAGGAAAAAAGAAGTTTTTTCTTGATATGTCAAAAATGACAAATAAAATTAGAAATAAAATTATAAAATTTGTGACAAGTAATATCTCTCCACATTTATCACCAAGGGCAAAGATGAAAAGAAACAATTAACTATATCTTAATTTTCTAAAATGACAAATATTATGAAATATCTACTTTTAGTAAGCACAGTAAATATTTAAGAATAGAAGGAGTAATTAATGGTATTTTAATTTTCTAAAATGATAACTATCTTCTACATGATCGTCAAGAAAACATTAATTAGGATTTTTCTTGACTATTTTACCCACATTGATGTCTCGTTAAATATTTTTTTATTGAGGTATTTTTGGTCTTCAAGAATACCTTTTTTTTTTTATTTCTCAAGGTATCTCCACAACCGACAGTCGTGAGACTAATCCTCCGTTGTTCTGTCAATGCACTAAGCGGTAGGGAATTGGCCACAGAGTTTGCTCCATTTGCCAGAGGTGAAGATCGACCCCCCGACCTCTTACTTAAGGGATATGGCGCTGAATCACCATGCCAACTCTAGTGGTTGTCTTCAAGAATACTTACTACTCCTTTCGTCTATCAATAATTACTCACTATTGACTCAGCACACAAGTTAAAAAATGGTAAATGATACCCCCTCTATCTCAAATTACCCGTATCAAATTGAGACGATACATTGATTAAGAAAAATAATTAATAACATGTCTAGTTTACCACAACACCCTTATTAAATGATGTTTACATTTTAATTTGAAGAAAAAGTAATTAATGCAAAGAGTAAGCATATGAAAGTTTTTTTCATTTCTTCTTGTTTAATGAAAAAAGACAAAAAAAAAATGAGAAATCAAATTAAAAAATTTGGAACGATTAATTTGGGACGGAGGGAGTATGAGTAGTTTTAGCATATTATCTTTTGAATATAATAAGTTTAATGCTTTGAAAAATATATTTGATAATGAACCGTATTTAATGCTAAGGTAAAATAGGTAGAAATGAGTAAATTTTCAATTGATTTTTCAAATTAAAGAAATATGGTTATACAGATAACTCTATCTACTAAGATTAGAACTGATGAAAAGAATCACCTAATATTTATCTTTATTTCAAAATTAAATATGAGGTCTCATGATGTTCAACCTAACTTCACTAAATCACTAGATAACAACCTTGATATATTTATCTAGACCTTTAGGACATGACATTGTTTTTATTTTTGCATCAATATATGGTTGTTTAAATTAGTTGAAGATTGCTTTGCGTGCAAACTAATTGATCAGCTATTCACGATGGGCACCATCATTAGTAACGTGCCTTAATTATAATATTCTGTTGGAGAGGTTAAATGCTTTTTTCCACTCACGAGAAAGTTCGATTAATTTAAATTTACTTCGAAAAGTTTCACTATAGGAAATAAAAGGTTTCATACTAATGGCGAATAGACATTCAACACACAAATTAGAAACCTTTTATTAAAAATGAAGGAATACTTATCGCTCTATCACAATCGTGATACGATTAACTACATTTCCATTGTCAATAAACAGAAAGTAAAGTTGTAGAAGTTATATTATTTGATATGGTATCTATCATTTGAATAAAAAATTTATTACTTTTTCATCATTTCAAGAGATTTATTTTCTTAAAATGATTTCTTCAAATTTTCTTTTCCTTCTAAACATAGACACAAAACAAAATAACATTTTCTTAACCTTAATTTACTTTTTTTTTTTTTTTTTTCAGAATTAGATGACTTCCCACAACTTCCTAACATCAAATGAAGCCGTATAGTTGTACAAAGAAAAAAGGTATGCTACTATTGAAAAATGTATGACGCTCAGCGTTTATAGCAATATAATGTATACATGATACATGTTTTCATAAACATTGTTATCACTAAATTATAATTATTCAGAGTCATATCTTAGTTCCTTACTTAATTATGCTAAGGTAGTATCACTAGGAGTAAATTTGAATGAGATTCCAACTGCAAACATACTAACCAAAAGAAAGAAAAAAGGAAACACAACAGCCTACTTCATGTTTATATTAAAACCGATCAAGTAATATTTTCTCTGTTTCAATTTGTTTGTCTCTCTTTGAATTGACACAGAGTATAAGAATATAAAAAAAAAAATCTTTTGAATCTCGTGGTTTTAAACTAAAAAAACTAGAACGTATCAAAATATTTTTTAATCTTACAACCTAAAGCATATTATATGAAAAAAAGTAGAAGATATATATTATTTGAAATAGACTGAAAAAAATAAGATAAATAAATTAAGACGTCGGGAATAGCTTATATCTCCAATGCTTTTATTGATTGGAGGATCGACACAAAAAATCTAGGCATTTCGGCCCTATATTATCTTGGTTTAAATTGAACATAGATGTTGGAGTAGGACCATTATTATTGCTTTCTTTTTTCTGTTGTACGAAAAGGAGAATAAAACTCCTCTGTCTTTTTGTTATTTGATAGAATTTATTGATTGGACCAATCTATATGGTCCATTTATATTTGTCCATTTATTTTAAGAAATATCAAATAAAATGTGTGTTGAATGAGTAATACTTATAATAATTGATGTATAGTCGTTAATGAACGTGAAAAGTGATTTGACATGAATAGTCATAGAAAAAATGAAATTATCTTTCTTTTTTTAATATACTAAAGTAGATGAGTAAAATTAAAAATTTATCTTTAATATAATAAATAATTTAAAGTGAACAAATGGAGAATTAAGATGAAAAATAAATTGGTCAAAACTATACCTTGGTGGTGTAATTGATTTGTTGCTAAAGTGTGGGGCCAACATATCAACAGGCCATAAAATAAGTATTGATAATTTATTTAAATAACAAGTAACTTCATAAACAGAAAAGATAGACGGGCGGGGGGGGGGGGGGGGGAAGTGTAGCGGGTAGGACTCAAAAAGTCAAAAATATTAAACAGAGTTTTCCACCTAAAATGGAGGCATTAAGAGTACAAAAATAGATTAATGTGTTACGTTGGCTAAAGAATGATATTTAAATATATTAATTAAAGGTAATTAGTGAATATTATTCTTTTGATTCTTTCCAAATTCTTTTTTAAAGTAAGATATTCATTATTTAAGATTTAAAAGTAGTTGAAGATTATATTTAAATAAAAAAGGACAATTCTGAAAAGATAGAATTAACACATTTTTCAACTTAGAATAATTCATTAATTTTAGACTATAAAAATAATAATAATTTACTTATATTGAACTTAAAAAGTAATGTACTAATTATTTTGACTAAATAATTACTCTGTTTGAGGAGGGCATCTTTTTTTTTTTGGTCAAAAACATTTTTTCTTCGAAGCTGATGTAAAGGAATAATCCAGAGAAAAGCAATATTACATGTGCTTTGTCTTTTTCCCTCCCTTATAAGTTTTTCCATTTTTAATTTGATGGTTGATATCGGAATTGAAATTTGATTTTAATTAAATTTGCAAAAAGTCTCCTGTAAGAATAAATTATTTCCTAAAAAAAAGTGATTTCGTACACAATAGACTCAAATTCAAAACATCTATTTAAAAATGAAAAAGTATTTACCACTCGGAGATAACATTGGTTTTGGCTTATTACGGTCTGTTGATATTTGACAGAGACATATTATCTACCATTCCTAATTATAAAGCCTCCTCTGCGAAGTAACGTATGCTTCCAAGTTGCAATTTTGCCGTTTTGCTACTCTCGTTTTCTCTATGGATTTTGAGTGGAGCCATTTCATTTTATAAAAAACCCAACTCGGGAAAAAAACATTCAGGTTTGGATTCTTTATAGTATCTTTAAGTGGAGCTGTCTGCTTCTATTCTTTGCTTTTATATATTACTTTTCGTAGGAGACATAAAACTTTATCTGTTTTTTCCCAAGCTGAAGTTTCCTAATTTTAACTTTAAGTTTATCATGTCTTTTTGTTGAGTTAGGGTGAATTTTTGGGTAATACGCAATCCCTTTGCTTGGATATTATTTTTGAAAATCTAGTCATGCAGTTTCATTAGTACTCGGTTAAGTAAAATACTTTTTTTTTTAATCCCTTCGTAGGAACTTTCACTTTCTCGCTCTTGTCTAGTTTAATAAAATACATCTTTTTTTTTTTTTTTTTTTGTAAAATCAATAAAAGCCAAATAAAATAAAATATAGACAAAATGACCTTCTTGACCCGTGTACTATGTTAGTTTTGTAAGTTGGACACTTCTATTTACATGTTTGTCATCTGGACCCTTGAACCCATTAAAAAGTAACATTTTACACTCTTTGACCGTTGACCTTGCCAATGTGGCATTGAAATGGTGACTAGGATAAAGAGAGTGTAGCCACTCGTCTGGGGTACGAGTGGAGGTCAATTTTTGGTCAATTTTACATTAAAATAATTTAAAAAAATATTAAAATTAAAAAAGTCCTTTTTTTCCCTCCATTATTTTTAATTTAAATTTTTTTAAAAAATTAAAAATAATTTAAAAATTTAGAAATAATTTTAAAATATTTTTAAAAATTTAAAAAAATAAAAATATTTTTTCCCTCCCCACCCCCCCACACCTCACCAGGCCCGTCCAGCCCCTCCCCACACCATCCCCGTCCCCACCCCCAGCCCCCACACCCCACCCCAACACTCTTCCAGCCCCCATCTCCACCACCTTTATTTTTTATTTTTTATTTTAATTTTCCCTCAATTCAATTCTTTTTATTTTTTTTGAATAAAAATTTAAATTTAAATTGAAATCTTTTTTGTTATTATTAAAATTTAAATTTGAATTGAAAGTGAGTGATAGTGAATATTGAAAAAAAATTAGTGAATTTTGCTTGAAAAAAATTAAACTTTTTGTGAATTTTTTAAAGATATTCAAATTTAAAAATCAAAAATTTATTATGTCTGTATATATGAATTTATAGTTAAAAATTTAAATTATTTGGAGAAGAATTTTTATTATTTGGAATGAATTTGATGTTTAATTTGTGAGCAAAAATAAAAACATGATTATTTAATTTTTTATTATTTAATTAAATTAATTTTAAAATTTAATTTGTTATTTAGCATTTTAAAAATGACTTGAAATTTAATGTAATACTTTTTATTTATTTATTTATTTATTTATTTTTAAATTTTTTTATTTTTTAATGACGTGACAGATGAGGCGGACGTGACAGCTGACGTGGGGAGAGTGTGTTACACTCACCAAAAAAGGGTTTAAAATATTAGTTTTTAGTGGGTTCGGGGGTCCAGATGACAAACATGTAAGTAGAAGTATCCAATTTACAAAACCGACATAGTAAGAGTCCAGAAAGTCATTTTGCCTAAAATATAATACATGTTACTTGGTACTCTCTTCGTTTTATTTTAGTTGACTCTTATTTGTTTGATACTCTATTAAGAAAAATATCTAATAGAGACTTATTTTTCTAAAGTAATTCTATTAATTATGCATTAAAAATATAAATTTGAATTTTTACACCTTACATAATTATTTAATGATAGGCATAGTACAAACAAAATACAATAAATTTCTTTTGATTTTTGAACTTGAATAATGAAAATAAAATAAATATTTTTGATAAGAGGTTCAACTAATATAAAAATAAATATAAGAAGGAAGGACTTCCCTTTTTCTTTTCGAGGGAATTTCACTTTATATAGTGCAAACCAAGACTGTGAAAGTGAACATAAAGAAGGCACAACGTTCTATATTATTACAAGCTTCCATCAAAGTCATCGAAGAATAAGTGTTTCCGTAATCTCTACGAAAGCTGCAACTGTATTTCAAGTCTTCTCTTTTTTTTTTCAACTTAATGCCTTGAGTTGCACTTAATTACAACTCAATCAACTTATCCAGAAAGAGGCAAATTGTAGTTCACCCTAGAAAAAGCAGAACCTTAAAGAAACATGTCTCCAAATCAACTAGTACCAAGTCCAATTCAACTCAATTTCAGTCAATACCACATCGTGATTTCTTTAAATCAGGTAAGGCCTTTTTTTTCCTACCTACCTACCTACCTTACACCGTTGTGACCGTCTCATCTAAAAATTTCGACTGTTACTCAGTTTTATCATCCGACAGTTTTATTTTCTTGATCTTGCTGAAATATCACAGGAAGATCAAGATATACGACAGGCTGCAATAGAGTACATTCTTAATGTGGTTGTCTACTCCTCTGTTATCCGTAAGTTTCTATAGTCTTTTTTGCAAGACACAGAAATCATATGCTAATTTAATACTATTGTTACTGTGTGGAATTAACATTCTAATTTGAAATATCTTTTTTCAGTGGTGCTGTTGATGGTTGTGGCGTTACTAATTAAATTACTTGGAGTTTGTGATCGCGAAATGACAAGAATTGATGATACTACAAGAAGAGAGACGGACAGCTTAATATCGAAAGCAAGTGCTTCTTTAACATATGGAACGTGTGATGAAGATGATTTGGAATCAGGAAATTATTGCAGTCGTTCTAGTTCATCAGATGATTTGTATGATGAAAACATATGCATAGTTTGCTATGACGAGAAACGAAACTGCTTCTTCATTCCTTGTGGCCATTGTGCTACTTGTTACTCATGTGCCAAGAGGTAATATATGTAGCCGGAATATTTAAGTTATATGCACTGTCTGTCAGTGTAAAAACTTATACGTTGAAGTGGGGATTAATGTTTTCTCTTGATATGCAGGATAACTGAGGAAGAAAACAAGAATTGTCCAATTTGCAGGCAACCAATTCGGAGAGTAAGAAGAGTGCTTCTTGCATAAGCTCAATGTTTCCCTTGGGTAATTAATGTAAACAATGCACTTGGATCTTTTTAAATCAACAATGTTTATATTCATTCCTATACCTTTTTTTAATTGCAAATTGCTGACTTGCAATTTCCATACGGAATAGGTAAAACATGTTTATCTGTGGACACTCGTTGTTTTTTTTTTTTTCCGTAAAGGAAGATATAGCAAAATAGAGTTAGAAGGGGAGCAAACGTCTGAGATATCATAGTACTGCATACATCTATTATGTTACAAATTACAAAGACGTAGGATTAGTTTCTACATTGAGTTCTGAAGTTACAAAAATGTTGTTTCTTTTCAAAACAAAGTGAAGATGTTGGAGGCAGTTGTTGTTGAGAATCCATAGAACTGATTTCCTGTGTGTGTGATGTGGACACTCATTGGTACTAATTTACTTGAGTGTCATTTGGAAATGCTATAAGAAGAATTGTATAATAGGAAGAGGTAAATCCCAAGAACACATTACCAGAGTGCTTAGCTATTTAAGCCCGCAGTGATTTTTCATCATGGGCCTTTGGCACGCTGCCCAAAAGTTACTGGGAAAAGATCGAGAAGTTAACACTGTATGATAAGTTGGTCCACTAATAGTAGCATAAAATAACTCAAGTTTATGAATTTGGCACCTCATTTTTAGCTTACACGCACCCTCGACAAACTCCACAGGATACTGCCATCTCCCACCAGCAATAGGTGTCGAGTAACGACTCTGTCGACCAAGACTATAACAATATGAGAATTTTGGCACCTCATAGTTGATATTCATGTTTCAAGCTTAAAATTTGTATCTTATAATCGAAAACAATATTCCCTTAAATAGCTTTAAAACTTCATTCTCTCTCACTCTTCTTAAAATTTTATCCAATTTATTTCTTCACGCAAATTTCTTTATCATTATACCTTTTTCTCTCTCAACCTTTTCTTTTCGTTTCTTTGACACTTCAAAAACTTGCGACGTGGAAATCTTCAAGACAAATTTGGGAGATATCTGTAGGAAAAGAGAGGTTGTTCAACTAGAAAAGTAAGAGTTGCGCAAAGAAGATGAAGGAAATATCTTTT
>NC_061112.1:144837270-144863027 GCF_002878395.1 Capsicum annuum | reverse complement strand
CTCGGTCAACAGAATTCCTTATCCGGATTTCTAGTTCGCAGATCGAAAAATTAAAGAGTCATTTTCTTTTTGAATAGGAATTCAATAAGGTGACTTGGAACACCCAAACTCAATTCCAAGTGGCGACTCTGTAAATAAAATAATCCCTTTTCAAAACGTCACTTTAATTGAAAAGACCCATTTTTCTCCAAAACCAACTCCCTAGTGGGGGTCGGATGCGGTAAAAAGAGGGGTGTGACAGGTAAAGTTTCAAAGAAATTAACAGAGGAAAATGCGAAAGAAGGAAGTCGAATAAATGAAATAAAACAGTTGTTCGATATCTGTATTGATGATAAATAACAAAAAATATTGGAGAATTAATCTAAATTATACGCATGAATTTGTCGAACACCACAGCTATAAAAAAACAAATGCTACTCCTATTACTTAATATTTGGAACTGTTAGAGCATCTTGTTAGTAATATTTTTTCTATGAAGTAGTAAAACATACATCTCACGAGAAGAAAGCTGCATGCTGACCAAGCAGTTGTCTATAATGATGTAAAAAGAATAGCAATGCTTTAGCACGCATCCATCCAAAAGCAGTGATGGAGTCTGAATATTAATTAAGGGGTTCATAAGTAAATAAATGAATTAATTGAAGGGGTTTCAACATCTAAAATATATATATAAAATATAATTTTAACCATATATATATATAGCATAATTTTTCGCCGAAAAGGATTCGAATAAACCCATCGGGAAAGGGTAGATCCGCCACTGTCCAAAAGTGTAAAAGAAAAAAGAAAAAGTGATGCTCATATGCACTTTAATTGAGTGGTACGTATTAACTACTAACTAGTGGAGTTACGAACTTTGTGCTACAAGTCTACAACTTCATTTTTCAACTTTAATTATGTTCTTCAGTACTTCCTCCGTTTCAAAATAATTAAATTATTGGAGTATTTTTTAGTGTACAACATAATTGAATTGTTCATGATTCAAGATAGATGTTAAAAAATCTTTTTAATTTTACCCTTGTTGAATTAAATTTTCAAGGATGAGTTCCAATGATCATTATTAATGTTTTGGAGTTAGAAAATGACGAAAATGGAAGAATATGACCAATTTATGTCTTTTGTCTTTTTTCTTAACACGTGTGTTATATTCCAACAATCCAATTATTTTGAAGCAGATGGAGTAATTTTCAATGGCGCAACTTGATGTTTAAGCTAAGGAACATGAACATCAATTGAAAAGACCCATCGAGGAACAAAAAAAAGCCCACGTAGCTGTCAGTAAATTAGTACATTACAGAAGCAGGCATGAATTGTACGTGAAGCGTTGTGAGAAAAGAATATATATTTGAATGGACCATTGCAACTTTATACTTTGTTTATCTCATATGGAGTATATAATTACGTTAGTGGGATTAAGATTCTTCTTTAATGGAAAAGTAGTGGCTTAGATATATAATTGGAGGATGGTTAATTGAACGCATTTCATATATAGATCAAAAAATATTCTTTAGATGTATATGTATTTCAAAAAATTTTAATAAGCTCATTGAAAATTCTGACTTTGTATTGTGACTCTGATATAGCCCATAAAAGAGGGGTGAAGCTAAGCATACTAAAGCTATAAGAGCTGTCTTTTTTTTCGCCCTTGGCTAATAATGTTATACGTATATAGTTGAACTTGTGGAATAAAATATCATACGCAGGTAAAAATTCATAACTGCTAAGAAAAAAATCGAGTAACTTGTGGATTAATTTTCATATTGCACTAGCTGGTTAGTATGGGTAAGAGAGTGTTCCGTTGGTATTCTCAGTCTTAATGCGACCTTTCTTGATCAACAATGAATTTAAAATAAGCAAGTTCTCATCTGATCTCATAGTCAAGTCTGGCTTCGATCATTGTTTCCCATCTTCACAGCTATAGTTATCGAAGGGGGTTCAACACCTATTATAATCACATAAAAAATAATTTTATTCGTGTATAAATAGTATACTTTTCCGTCGAATGAGGTTCGGACGAACCCCTAAAGAGGGCTGGCTCCGCCTTGGTTGATGCTGTGTCATAGTGTCGACACGATAGTGACTTAAGGTTGTAAAAAGCAGCATGGACCAGCACTAGCTAGGAATTAAGAGCACGACACATAGTACTATTACTATATATATGTATACATTTTAATCTAATGGATTCAGAAATTTTAGGAGTAAATTCTGCAGTGCTTTTCATGCCTTGTAATAGACTGAACAATTGTTTCTTCAATTCTTTTTCAAAAGATTCGGTGTTGGTAAGCAAGAAAATGATCAAAATGATTACTTAATGTTTGAGAGTAGTTTAAAATAGTCTCTCGAATGTTATTGAATAACTTTGACCATTTAAATTTGGCAAATGTTAACACTTTTCATTTCGTCAAGTATATACTAAGTTAGATTTGGCAAAATTAATGTGGGGCTATAAAGGGGGAGGGAGGTTTGTTATGAACCAATTGTCCCACATTGAAAAAATAGAGAAATGCTAAGGGGATTTATAAGTCAAATGGATTTTCCCACGTATTAATCTAGTCTTTTGGGTTGGACTCTTCTGTTTGCTTTATAACATTGGTACTTTTATTGAGAGTCTCACGCGTTGGGCCGTGACTCGAAGTGGTGGCCTAAACCCAAGAGGGGTGCCACCTTATGATCAACGAGGATCGATCCACGTGTGGGGAGCCGCACATTGGGCCGTGACTCATAGTGGTGGCTTGTATGCCAGTAGTGGTGGCCTGAACCCGAGAACACCTAAACCCAAGAGGGGTGCCATCTTATGATCAACAAGGATCGATCCACGTGTGGGGAGCCGCACGTTGGGCCGTGACTCGTAGTGGTGGCTTGTATGCCAGTAGTGGTGGCCTGGACCCGAGAGGGGTGCCAGCTGTGAGCCGCGCGTTGGGCCGTGACTCGTAGTGGTGGCTTGGACCCAAGAGGAGTGCCAGCCGTGACCAATAAGGATCGATCCATGCGTGGAGCCACGACTCGAAGTGGTGACCTGGACCTAAGAGGAGGGGTGTCAGTCGTGACCAACTGGGCTCAGCCATGATCAACGAGATCGTTGATTTTCAAATGAAGGCGATTGTTATGAACTATTTGTCCCACATTAAAAAAATAGAGAAATGTTTGATTTATAACAAGGTTAATCACAAAACATTAAGAAAGTCACATTATTAAATCCATAAACGACACAAAAGGCTGCATTAGACACTAAAAAGCTGTAAAATTGTTTTTAGAAAATTTGCCTTTAAAAGCTTCACTGGACGCTAAAACAAATCAAAAACAGCACCAACTACAAAAACTATACCTCTAAGTTCTATGAGTTCCCGATGTGTTTATTTTTATTGTTCCCTTCAAATCTAATGGCAGCTTTGTAAATTTTTGATGGAGGCTAAAAGTGTCTCCATCCATCCCAATTTATGTTAATGTATTGGAGTACAAGGATCAAAACACCTAATTTTGACTATCAAATTAGGTATAAATTATTCAAATTTTAAAAATTAAATTTATATTTATAAAAATTAAATGACAAGTACTACGAATCAATATAACTAATGATTTAAAATCATTATTAAAAATATTTTGTCAAAGAAAAATTATTTGACTCCTTGAACATTAGCACTTTCTCATAAAATGGATTGGATTCTTCACATATAATTTTATTAATAGTTATTATTTCATAATGTCATTTTATTTTTTTAATTCCAATTTTCTTTAATAAAAAAGTAATTTTTGAGATAATAGTTATTAGTTGAGTCATCAGTGAAATCAAATCTATAATATGACACAAAAGAAACTTTCGCCTATTAGCACAACTGCCCGGAATGTATGGCTCGTGATTCTAACTCTACTAACTCTCTCAAATAGAACCAATGCCCCGTTAGACGTTTAATTTTGTTAATATATTATTCTTATTATAAAAAAAAATTGGTCAAATACAGATATCTAAATTTGACATGATCATTTTTTTTTTATATATTTAAACTAAATATTGTTTAAGCAAACTTAAAGGACTAAAATCATTTGTGATTTTGTAGAGTGCATAAGAATAGTATTATACAGAATGTATTAGTAATATTGAAATTAGTAATGCTGTGATTAGTAATATTGGGATTAATAGTATTTTTCTTATCTTATATTTGGTTTGATGTATTAAAAATAATTTATATTGTTATATTTCTTTAAAAATATTATTTGTTTACAAAAATATCCTTCATATTCTATACTGTTGTGTATTTTCTTTCCAAAGCTCGATTATTATTTATTTTTAAAAATACTTTTTTTATATCTCCATTTAAATTATTTGAGGGTAAATAAACAACACATATTTCAAATATTGAATCGATTGATATTAAAGTTTATTTAGCAACAGATAATTCTCTTTAAATAATAGAATTTCTAAGCTAATTTATTTAAATAAATTTATTAGTACAAATATAAAAAAATAAAATCAAGAAAATAATTTATAAAAATGTTTAAAAGAATTTGAGGGATGTTTTTGTATTTACATATATCAGTTCCACGGTATTAAATCTTATATATTACTAATACCACCAAATGAAAGGTATTAATTATACATCCTATAATATCATGTAGTGTGTATAATCTAATACATATATTAGTTATACATAGGTCCAAAATTCTACTAAACATAGTACTAAATAATATCATACATAATACATCAATTATTTTTTCTAATACACCCTAACAAACGACACTTTCATTCTTCATGCACTAGAAGTCTAGAACTATTTTTAACCTATCCTTAATTATAGTACACTTCTGTCATTTTCTCGTTGGTGAGCACTTCAATTTGTCCCATAATCTGTTAATTTTCTCTCAAGAGAATCTCTATCTCTAATAAAACCAACTCACAACGTGAAACCCAACTTCGTTTTAACCTTAAATAAAGCAAGACAGTAATCTAAGGGATGATTCATAGATTCAGTGTGACATATAAGTTATAATAATTTTGAATTAAAATGTAAAATTATTTTATTTCATGTTTAATTGAAGCTATTAATTAGTCAAGTAATTATCATCCCATCATTTATGCATTAGTAATGAAATAAGTTAACCCATATATATAATGAGATAACTATTTCTAAAATAGCTAATTTCAAAATTAATTATTCAAAAAAACTTATTATCAATCAAATGAACTAAGATTAAAATATTAAAAATTACACAAATACACAATTTATGTTTTCAATATTATAAAAAATTTCAACTTACTAAACATATTATAAAAATTTCACATATATACAAAATGCTATGTATATATCGGTTATATTATATATTTTAATAGAAAAAGAAAGTAAAATAATTTAAAAAGTAAAAGAGAGTGTAATTATTTTTAAAAGATTAATATTTATGTTATTTATATATTAAAATAACGGAAAGAAAAGTGCGACGGGGCGAGTGTGGGGAAATTTTGTCGCGTATGGGAAGCGGAGAAGCTTGTGCAGCCTCGAAAGTGACACAGGCTTTGCCTTATTGTGCGAGCCAAACACGGCTTCCCCGTAGTTTCCTCTTTTGTCCGTCTACATAAAATTCTTCCATTTCTGCTCTCTTATTAGGGCCACGTTAATTTCTTGTTTTGGCAGATCAAATCAAGTTTGGATTTTGGGCATGTGACGGTGAGGGCTGGACATTCAATTTTTCGATTTGATAGTTTAATATCGGTTTGATTTTTTTATTTTTGGATTAATAAAAATGACAACTGTAATCAAATCAAAATAAATTCTGTTTGATTTCTACAAATTCGATTCGGTTATTACGGATTTTTATTTCTGTTTTAAAAATTAAAGTAGTGAATCTCTCTTTGTTATGACTGAATATTTAAAATTAATATTTTTTTTTTAAAAAAATTAAATTTATTTTTCATTCTCAGATATGAATAACTCAACATAGATGAAACTAAATGATATAACCATAAGTCTAACATAATATATAACTTCATTATGCATAAGTTTGCATAAACAGTCGAAACTCGGAACAGTAATTGCTGCCGGAAAGACCATAGTCAGCACTGTTGGCTGCAACCCACAATAATCGTCTGGTCGCCGGCTCTGATGTTGTTGTACAAACGTCGATTTCGCCGGCGGTCTATGATTCGATCGATTGTACAACTATTGGACATATGTATATTGTTAGTTGTATGTGGTGTGCTATTACTTATTAGTTATTAGGGTTGTTATTATATATTTGTATTACATTATTATATATTAAATATTATATATATATATATATATATATATAATAAAATATATATATTATTAATTATTTATAGAATTTTGGTTAATCGATTTATCCAAATTATTTTTTTGAAAAATCGAAAACCAAATTATTTAGCCGAATTCAAAAATAAAAAATCGAAATTGATAAAAAAAAAATGAAAAACCAAATCAAAATTAAAATTTCAATTTAATTTTTTGATTTTTTTCGATTTAAATTAAAATATGTCCATCCCTAGTGACGGTAACATATTATTGAAGGATGATGAAGAAAAAGAGTACTTACTTACAAAGTGCTTTCAAAAAGTGGGGGAGGAATGCATGCTCTTTTAGGGATTGTTTGGTAGAGTGTGATAAAAAAATTAATGTTTGCATTGGTTTTATATATTATTAATATCTTGTTTGATATACTTTTTTAATCAATGCGTCATTAGTTATATACTCTATTGTATATTATGCTATGCATAACTAATAACATCATTTTTCTATGTATTACTAATACAATGTTTTCAACACATGCATTGATTTATTAAATTACTAATTTACCCTTCATTTTTTTTCCAGTCTCTTCGCGTTCAATTGCCCAACAGCTATCCCATTTTTTTCTAGTCTCTTTGCCGTTCAATTGCCCAACAACTTTCCCATTTTTTTTCAATCTCTTTGTCATTCAATTGCCCAGCAGCTTTCCCATTTTTTTTGCAATCTCTTTGTCGTTCAATTGCCCAACAACTTTCCAATTGAACAGTAAACAGAGAAAGCAAAAAACGAAAGACAAGTCTCAAGTAATTTACGGAAGGCAAATCTAGTTTCAGAAGCTTCCCAATTGAACAACAAATCTTAAGTTTCTCTCTCAGTTTAACTTTTCTTGTTTTTTCCAATTTTTTCGCCTCTTTCTTCGTTTAATTTTTCTTGTTTTTCCAAAATATTTTCCGGCGAAAAGTTCGGCGGTTTCATTGTAGTTTTAAACAAAGTGAAGAAAACATGAAAAATTGCCCCAAGAGATTCATACACATAGAACAATGAGAACATGAGAGCAAAAACACACATAATAGAAAACAGTGAAGAGGGAAGAAGAAGGAAGAATACAGAGGGATTCATGGGTATTTTTGTCAAATAATTTTTTTATATAAAAATTATACAAAATATACTATTTTTAATACGCCAAACCAAACATTACACAAAAAGAATATAAGTATAACTAATGCAAGCATAACTAACACAATCATTACTAATACAAGCATTATTAATACACCATATTTTGCATTATTCTTATACACTCTACCAAACGACTCCTTACAGTCACCTGCTGTCCTCACAGATTTTATATCTTGAGTTTATAAATGTTAATGTTAAATAATATACATATCTTTATTTATTAAATTTTCAATATATTTAAATTTATATATATCATGTTAAATATTTTTTTAACACTTATATACAATCGTTAAAATTATTGAATTCTACTAAATTCGTAATCTTACTTTATTAATTTGATATTTTAAAAATAATTGCATTTTTTAGACTTATGTGTGCGCCCTTCAACTATTTCAACAATATACTTATGCTAGATTCATCTTGAAATTGTACAAATCTGTCGCATAACACCATAATCTTGATGAGAGTAGCTTTTATAGATGTCCACATTAGTCCTTTCAACATTGCATCACACTCAACTGTTTTCGTAGACTTATGAAACGGCTTATTAAGAGACGGATTTAATCATGGCAAAATTTCAGAAATAGCAATTCTGTACCCTTAATTATAATTTTTATAGTAACAGTTTCATAATTATGAAAAATAGCAAATTATATTTGTATTTAAGTAAAATGTTGTTATATGAATACATATACAAATATATATGTATTACTCATATATACATATGCACAACTGAAAAATACATATTCTTCTATTACTATGAAGTGGGTAAAATATTGCTACTTTTGCTATAAGTTATAATTTTGAAAAAGTATTGTTATTTATTGTAATCATAGTCTTAAGGATGCTAGTTTTTATAATTTTTCCTTTAATCATTTATATTCATTTCATTTTACTTAATATTTGTTGATCTTGAATATTTCTTAACAAAATTTTAATTAGGAATATATTTTATTAAATTGATTTTGTTAATAGTATTTGAAATCATAAATTTAAGTATATTTATTACTTTATGTAGTTATTTAATATCACAGGTAGAAAATGCAAAAGTATAATATTTTTTTTTTTTTATAAATTAGACATCAAATTAAAACAATATATAGGAATAAAGTAAAACGAAACGGAGGAAGTAATATAATGAAAGCTACTTATGTTATCTTGTTACAAAATTAGGAAATTGGAGAAACAATTTTAATTTGGTCTGTGTTACTACTCATCTTTGTAAGGTATCTCTTCGTAAATAATAATTGAAAGAAATAATTAATTCTTTCCTAATTTACTAAAATTGACAAATAAAAGAAAAATATTTTTAATATCTGGGTAAATAAAATTAAATAGGAGTACCTTTATATAGGCCCCGTTTGACTATAAAAATAATAATTTTTTGGAGTTGGAGTTGTGTTTGATCATGAATATAAATTGAAATTGTTTTTAACTTTTTTGAGAGAATTGAAAGTGAAAAAGAGTGAATTTCAAAAATAATTTTTATGGCCAAACACCATTAATTTTTCAGTTTTTACCTTTTTCATTAAGTAAAATAATTTTTCGTAAAAAGTGAAAAAAATTTCATGCCAAACGGCTACATAGATTTGGCTTTATCTTGTATTTAAATCTTTGAACTAAATTAACAATACTATTTCAAAGAGGGGAAAAAATAGACATAGATGTCCCATTTTTACACATTTAAATGGACAAAGAGATCATCTTCATATATATAGGTTTAATAGAAAGTTGTGGCGTGATGGTATTTTTGAAAGCATAATTGGTCTTTATCGTCTGAAAACGAAAACAAGAAAAAGATCCAAAGCCTCCACTATAAAGGCCATTAACTTCCCCACTAACCGAACCCACCTGTAACTTTTAACCGCAAAAAACATCCTTGTTTAACCCATTTTGGCCTTTTTGTTTTCTCTTCTGTCTTAAAATAAATGCCTCCGCAAGAAGATGAACAACACCAGCAATTGCTGGCCAATCGATTACTTGAAGAATCAGCCTATGAATACTCCGACAAAGTCCATATTATCGGAGTCGACGAAGAAACCAACGATGATGATTTCATCAAGACACCACCCTTTTCATGGAAAAAGCTATGGGCTTTTACTGGGCCGGGTTTCTTGATGAGTATAGCGTTTTTGGATCCGGGTAATCTTGAAGGGGATCTTCAAGCAGGGGCCATAGCTGGGTATTCGCTGGTATGGCTACTCTTTTGGGCTACGGCTATGGGATTGCTTGTTCAGCTTTTAGCGGCTCGTTTGGGTGTGGCCACTTCAAGACATTTGGCTGAGCTTTGTAGAGATGAGTATCCTAAATGGGCTAGGTTGCTTTTGTGGGTCATGACGGAACTGGCGCTAATTGGGGCTGATATTCAAGAGGTTATTGGTAGTGCTATTGCTATAAAGATTTTGAGTCGAGGGTTCCTGCCTCTCTGGTCTGGTGTTGTCATCACTGCTCTTGATTGGTAATCTATTCTTCTTTTGAATTCGAGCTCTGTTTTTCATGGAAAGATTTGATCTTTAACTTAATTCAGTATAATAGTACTCCCTCCGTTTCAATTTAGAGTTTCACTTCAAAATACGTGGAATGTACATAACTGTTATTTAATCTCGTTGTTTTAAACATAGACATGTGAAAAGTCAGAATGACATGTGATAAAGAGAGAAAAAAGTGATTTTTGGAAAGGAAGACGAACAAATTGAAAGGGAGAGGGTAATTTATTTCAGCTTTTTATTAACAGAGGCCTCTGCTTGTTGCTTCTTTCCATTGTTTAACTTCTTGTAGCTACTTTTATATCCTTAAATATAATTAATGGAGAAGTAAAGGACTGAGGGGAAGAAATAGTTATGCTTTTGCTAGGTCAAATAATTTAATAGTGATACACATAGTGTTCAGTTTTTTTTTTTTAATAGTGATCCGTGAAATGGATAAAGAGGATTCATATAGCTGACCTAATTAGTTTGGATTGGAGTATAGTTGAATGATTGACCTTTTTAAAATAATCATCTCCATCCAAGCTTGAATTTTATATTATCAAGACTTGGAACCATGTTTCGTTCTTTCATTTATTTTTCGTTTATTTAAAAACAGTTTTCGCTTTTCCTTGGAGTAAAGAAGCAGAATAATTATTCAGTCGGCTGTTTAGTTGTCTATTGAGCTCAAGAACGGCCTTTCCAATCCTTTTCTTATGCAGCTTTATATTCTTATTTCTTGAGAACTATGGAGTGAGGAAGCTGGAAGCACTCTTTGCCGTCCTTATTGCAGTTATGGCGGTCTCATTTGCATGGATGTTTGGAGAAACGAAACCTAATGGAGTTGAACTTCTTGTTGGTGAGAAAATGCAGCACAAAAAATAACTGCAAAACTAAGATTTGCTACTTTTCAAGTGTTCAAATCATAAACCATTTTATATTCATGGCCTTAAAAATCCTGACCTATTGCAACTGCAGGTATGGTGGTTCCAAAACTAAGCTCAAACACAATAAAACAGGCAGTGGGAATTGTAGGGTGTGTAATCATGCCACACAATGTGTTTCTGCATTCTGCTCTAGTGCAGTCAAGAGACATTGACAACCGTAAGATTGGCAGAGTTCGAGAAGCACTTAGATACTACTCCATAGAGTCGACAGTTGCCTTGGCAATTTCATTCATTATCAATCTGTTTGTTACAACAGTGTTTGCGAAGTCATTTTATGGTAGTTCAATAGCCAATAGCATTGGCCTAGAAAATGCTGGTCAATATCTTCAGGAAAAGTATGGCGGGGGAGCATTCCCCATCCTTTATATCTGGGCTATTGGATTATTGGCTGCTGGACAAAGTAGCACTATAACTGGAACTTATGCTGGGCAATTTATTATGGGAGGTTTTCTGCACATGAGGTTGAAAAAATGGCAGAGAGCTTTAATAACAAGAAGTTGTGCTATCTTTCCAACTCTGATTGTTGCTCTTGCTTTTGACACATCTGAGAAATCATTAGATGTTCTCAACGAGTGGCTTAATGTTCTTCAGTCTGTCCAAATCCCTTTTGCCGTGATCCCACTTCTGTGTCTTGTATCCAGAGAAGAAATCATGGGTGTTTTCAAGATTGGCGCTACTTTGAAGGTATGTTTGTATCTTCAAAAGTTCTGCTTGAATGAACTGATTTTCTCACACGTCAGAATTGAATCTATTTCTTGTTCTTTTCATCTTAAATTTGGAATTCATCCACAAAAATAATAAGCCATCATTTGACAACAGGTCTGGGATCAGAATTTCTTGATCTTTAACTTCTTTATATCTTCTACTTATTTTGTCACAGTCACACCACATAATGTTATCATTTATAAGGGAATCTCTTAAACGATAAGGAGTACTATTAATTAAGTTTCAGTTTTAAAGGGTACTTCTAATTTGGATGTGGAAAAGGGATTGAAGTTGGAGGTGCCTTTGGTGCCACTCTGATATTTGTTTTTGAAATGATGCATTTCTCTACTGAAGTTGTGGTATGCCCAAACTTATTCCAGTTTATATGAAATCCAAGTACTCTTGGACCTTGACAGAATCTGCTAGTAGCATATTTTGCTAAGAAAATATGTTCATTGATAGATCTTTAGGAGTTGGAGGACCTTCTTCTTTCTGTTGTTTGTCTAATTGTGTCCTGTCTTTTCACTAACCTTTACATAGAGTATCAGAAAAGTGCATTACAATATCGGAATTGTCTGATTCACATAATTTCACATTTTAATTTATCCGCGTAAAAGATTAAATTTCCTACATTTTGTGTTGGAGATCACTTGATTTGATTGAGCGAATAAATTCCAAGAAACTGCTGAAGGTGTAGTCATGCAGATTGGGAAAGCCTTGCATATTAATTTTAGCATCTTTCAGGGTAAGAGAGAAAATATTAATCTATGCCTAGTTTTTGTCAGACATAATCCATCCAAGCTTTTCATTATCTCTTAGAATTGATACTGTTGTTAGGGGAGTGTAGTTTCAGTGTGATTTAATTTTACATACTTGATGGTTCGCGTACTGGTTACATCTTATATTTCTTCTGTTCTTTTTAGGTGATATCATGGCTTGTGGCTGCGCTGGTTATGCTGATTAATGGCTATCTTTTGATGGACTCCTTATCTTTTGCAGTCAGTGGTGTGCTGCTTACATCTGTTGTAGTTGCATTTACGTGTGGATACGTTGCTTTTATTGTATACCTCATTTCGCGGGGGATCACTACCCCCAATTGGTTTGTAAAAAACAAGAGTATCGCGAGCATAGATAAATGATAATATTATAAGCAGAAAGCTGAGATCATGATGCACCCTTTTTAGTCTGAGCTTCAATAAGCTAATCATAAAGCTTGCGATGTCAACATGTAGAGCCTTCCCCGTTTCTTTCAGTTAAGAACTGTTGGATTGTTGGGATTGCTGCTCTATGAAGCATTAAGCTGTAAACAGCCAGGCTGAGAGTGTGATTGCACCTCAATTGGGTATTTGTATATCATAAATATATCAATGATAACTGTTTGCCTTCTAACTAGGAAAAAGAAAACCACTAGTACTTTGTTGTCTGTGTTGGAACTTACTGTGATTACATCCCATGTTTTTGGGTAACTTAGTGTTATGGGCCGAATTGCGACAGTGACTGTATTTAGTAGGCACGTGAATTAGGAAAATTAGTTAGAGCTTGTAATAATTCTTTCTTGCTCCGTTTGTCCATTTTTACTTGTCCAGTCTGACAAATCAAATCAAGAGATAATTTATCACTTAACTCTTAATCAACCCTTATCATCAACTATATTCACTTCCCAAAACATTGAATTTATTATATTTAAAGTATGGTATAGTAAAATTGTTATTTCATTTACACGGAGAGAGTATTAAATAAGCCAACAACTGTACTGATCTGGCAGTTCTGTAGTTTGGTAGAAAATAAACACACTTGACACTCTTATCTCAGTTTTGAGCTTTGGAATTTTGTTTAGGAGTAGATTTTTTCTTCCTTCTGTATTTCTTTATTTTCTTCCACTCACTTCTGCTGATCATATCAGGCTGAAGTCTGTGGACCAGGAATCAGTTGTCATTGTATCCAAAAGAATCTTTCTTTAGATAAACAATTTAGAACCATTTAATTTATATGGTTCACCCTTCAAATAAATATTACAATGTCATGCAAACATATAAACTTATGTCTCACGACATGTTATTTTCATTGAGGTTCAAAATTAAAGACCAATAGGGCCATAACGTTTAGATAGACCACGGGCTTTGTAGTATATTATCAATTCGAATTCAAATATCGAGCTATGTTATTAGCCCCGTGGCCCTAGTCCATTCCCCTTTAAATCCCTGCTTTCGATCAATTGTTGAATTACAATGTCAGTGGTGTTTTTCTTGTTCTCCTCAGTTGTTTCTTTTGTTGTTTTATGTTCTCTTTTATAAGACGAGTAGAACAACAGAAGTGGTGATGGAGAGTAATGTATAAAAATAGACATAACAAAGGGAAAACGTATTGTTAAATTCAAGAAACATGATAAGAATCGTGTTTGAACTTCTTACCTAAACCGAATATAAAAGGTTTTTGTTTGAAGCCTCATATTTTTCGCCATCGCATGACAAAGTTAGACATTTCTGGTTAAATAATAATGGTTTTATTCTTATGCATAAAGTAATCAACAAGTTGCTTTAATTTACTTTATCCCAAGATCGACGCAAAGTTCAATCAAAGACAAGTTTTTTAATTGCTTGACTTGTTCGCAAGTAGGGGTGTACAGACCAAACCATCAAGTCAAATCAAATCGAAAATCAAATCAAACCGAGAAAAAAAACCGACTTATGATTTGGTTTGGTTGGTTTGACGTTTGAAAAAAAAACCCTACCATTCTTGATTTGGTTTGGTGTTTACCAAAAAAAAGTCAAACCGACAGAATATATCTATATCTATAATCTATAATATATTAAAAGTGTGAAGACCTTAGAAAAGTGATTTGAATTTTTTCCCCTTCATTAAAAGTCTTTACTTTAGACAAAATCATTTTTTTTTACTATTTTTCTCAAATTATTATAATATTAAATATTGACTATAATTAATATATGGGGGAGTTTTGATCTTCCTAAATATATAAGAAGTAAAACTCCTAAATATATATATGGTAAATGAAAATCTAAATATATCATATATGGTAAGTTTTTTAACCGTGACTTTTGTATATGTCACCATATATATTGCATGCGGAACCAAAATTGGATTTTGAAACTGTGTGAATAAGGTAAAAAATAATTGTTTGATTGTATATTACTTCCTAGACGATACTATAATTGTAGTCTAATTGCAAAACAACATATTTTCCTTTTTGTTGATGGCAACAAATTTAATATTAAGTATGTATTTTTTTTATAATTTTTTTTTGTTATGATTGTTTAAGGTTTCTTTATTAGCTTTGACATGTCTGTTGTTTCAATCTCAACATGTCATAATTTCATTATATTCATATTCTAGGCTAATATCAAGAGTTCGAACTCACAGGATGACATATAAATTCTCTTTTTACCACCCAATTGATAGAAATAAGTTATGCAATATATTTTAAAAAATAGAAATTCTCTTTTCATATATGATATAATATATATATATATATATATATATATATATATATTTAAAATTTATTGGGTGTGTAATTCTATAGATTAATATAATTTAAATACATTATTAGTGTGTAATTCTCTTGCTTAGAAGGAGATCACGTTGATTTTCGTCACATATTGAAAGAATGATATTGCTATTGATATAAATTTGTCCAAGTCCCTATTTGCTCTAGTTAGGATTCTCTTTAGACAATAAATTGAAGGGGGGAGTAGGTATAGAAACTTACAAATAGATTTTTTTAGCTTGATTGTCTGCTATTGAATATGTCATCTGATCCCTTCCTGAAGCCTTTTTGAAGCTAAACTTACATATGTGCTTAGTTGACCTAACATCCTTATTAAACGAACAAAGGAGGAACTATTAAATACAGAACGTGCAACTAAACTTCTTCGAGCTCAGTCATTTTCTATTAATTAGTATGTCATCCGTTTTGCGAATTTGTGTAAGAGCTAAGTTTGGTTCATATTTGCCCTATCATCTTTTCATTAAACAAACAAAATAAAAATTAACTAGCAAATAGACTTTCTTTAATTTAGTTCTTTTAGCAAGTATGTCATCTCTTTGTGAAACTATGCATAAGAATTAAATTTGATTTATGTTTACCCTAGCATCTTCATTAATGAGCAAAAAAAATAAAAATTGCTAAATAAATAAAATTATCGTAATTTTTTACACACACTTAATCAATGGGTACCCCTTAATCAACATATTATCAAAAAAAAATTGCATCCATTGTCGTAGGATGCAACTGAAAGGAGAAAATCAGTGGGCACCCCTTATGTAGACAAGTTTTATTTTGTATTTTTGCTTTATGTTAAGGCATTTTTATTTGTAATTACTTTATGTGGACATAAATTTAATTGTTTAAAATATATATTCGGTGAAGATATTAATTTAATCATTTAGATTTTAATTATTATATTTGTTAATTTTTGAATGGAGGTTCTTCACCAGAATTTGAAGTAGAATTGAATTGAAGTTTAATGGTAAGTTTTTCTTGATTTGAGTTAATTTGTGATTAATTCGTATTTCATAATCCTCCCCCAGGATTGTAGCTTTCGGTGAGATCGTTTTCTATTAAAATTTCGAATTACTTAATCAATAAGGAAAAGATTTTAATAAGGTAATGATATATAGTATTTTTCTGTATTTGTTTTCATATGGTTTGTGGTTGTTCTTTTTTTAATTATTAATTTGGCAGGGACGAGGGTTGGGGATATATGATGATTATCTTTTTATAGTTAAAATTTAGAAATTAGGTTTTAAATATTTGTTGAAAAAAAAAGGTTTTAAATATTTATTTGTATTAGTTGGTGATAAACCAAGAATTTGCTAGAAATTAAAAATTTGAAAGTCAATACAAAAATTAGAATAGAATTGCTTAAAGGATGGAAGAAATTTAGAACAAAAGAATAATTGATGTTTTAGGAGTAAATAAAATTAATGATTTTTATGCGGATTGTTGAAAAGAGAATGTAGCCATTTAATTTAAGCTGAAGCTCTATTGAAAATAGTCTCCTTACTTTTTAAGGCAGACTAATTACTATATTCCTAAATCATACTTTGTGGATTATATTGAATATATTATTTTTGTTTTTATTTAGAATATCAACCTTGACTCAAAAACTTATATAAAGTAATTATGTTCTATAATTATTAATTAGTCATGTTTTTTTTTGTTTTTTTTAATCTTTCCTTATTTAAAAGATGTTTTAGCTTTCAAGTAATAGTACTTTATTCATTCACTTTTTACTTTTCATATTTAGACTCGACATGCTCATTAAGAAACTGATGTTGGCATGACTACTTTACCACACTATTCCGATTAATTAATGTTTAGTATTACGTCTTGAAAAATGATTTACATAATAAATGATTAATTCTAGAGTAAAACATGAAAATATAAGTGTCTATTCCTGATATGTTAAACATGAAAATCTATTTTTGAAATAATGAATAAGAAAAAGTGAATAGATGGAATATCAATGGACGATATAGTTTGGTTGCCTTGATGAGTGTAATGTTTAAGTTCATTGTTTTAGAAAGACAAGTATGGAAAAATAGCATGAAAAAAGGTCCTAAAAATTTTGGATGAGCAAAACTAACATCAAAAGAATTATAATTATGTTAAATTGTTCAAATCAATTGAACACAATAGCTCCTTCCGAAATTGATTGAGACATGTGTACATGTGAATTTCAGGAAAAGAGAGAAGATAAAAAAATTAAGAATATTTACGAGATTCAAAATATAATAAATATAAATAATTGAAGATACTATTAGTGTTATGAATATTTATCAAATTCAATGTGATTTATAGATTACTATAATGAAAGTCAGAAAATCAAAGGCCTCAAGATATTCTTAGCTAATTTACAGAAATATTAGGGAGAAAGGTTGTTTTCCATAAAATTTCGGCTCAAGATAAAAAAAAATCATAAAAGCCATAGTGTAGGAAGAGTAGATATTAACTCCACAAATAATAACAGAAACAAAACTACCACAAAGTAATGCTCCAATCGATCTATCTGAAATAATAAACATTATCGAAACTCCACAAACAAGACATTACAAATATAGTACTGTAACTACTAGCACAAATACAAAAATAAAGCACTCTTATCTATCAGAACAAGAATACACTATCTGCTAACCTTCTGTCATAATTTACATCCTCCACATCTTCCTATCTAAGGTCATATCCTTGATAAATTATAGCTGATCCATATCATGTCTAATCACCTTTCCCAAATATTTCTTCAACCTACCTCTTAATTTTTTGCATGAAACCATGAACTTATAAGACCTTATTCCAACTCTCAATTCTTTTAGATAGTGTCTTATACATAGAATTAAAATTTCATAGTCATGACCACCTATTTCCTTTTCCTGAAGGATCACATTCTATTTAAATAGCCACCAAAAAAATCTTCATAATGAAGAATTTCAAAAAGCAACTAAAATGACAAAGGAAGTTGAGATAAATTTTTTTACATGTAGCTTAATTATTACATAAAATCCTTTTTAAAATATGTATATGTAACACCTAAAAAAACAAGAATTTTTTGTTCAACAAAATAGATTTAGAAGTCATTATTATTTGTTATATAATTATAGCCATATAATGTTTTAAAGTCTTTATAATTTATTTATTTTTTTATAAAAAAGAATTAAGAAAAACTCAAGCATATAGAGGGCACAAACTTATTTTTGGTCAATGAAAGCTTTATATCTTATTTATCTACTTTCAATACTTCCACCGTTTTATCTTGACAGTTGACATACATTTTACACTTTTAAAACAACATATATATTTTTTTCGTTCTTAAATACTTGTAATTTTTTATTTTGCATATTATTTAAGTTAAACTTTAATTAGAGAGTAAATTGACTAAATTATCCTTATTTTTTGTATCCACTTTAACTTAACATAGTACTTGACACTTTTGCACAATATTCATGACGAAGGGCAAAGTAGAAATGAGCAAACTAATAATGTCTTTGTTTTCTAAAATGATAAAAACTTCTCCATTTTTCTTTAGTTATCATGATAAGATTTTGCTCAAATATTAAGAATAATTAGAAGTGTAATTTGACTCATACACCCTTTATTAATATTTATCTATTTATGTGTATTAATTCTAAAATAATTAATACTGAGGACAAAGTTAAAAAGTTATAATTAATTCACTCTTGATTTTTTAAATTGATCAGTATTAGAAACAACAATTTTCAATATATAACAATTAAAATGAAACAGAGAGAGTATTATGAGTCATCTATTTTTAGTAAGGAACACGTACAATATCTAGGAACGAAAGTCATATTATATTTTAAAAGTTTTGTACTTAATAATATAACAAACACATAACAATTTAGTTTTTTATACGTTTATCATTAGTAACATTATATACACGTGCAAAGCACGTATATTAAACTAGTATATATATATCTATAATATATTAAAAGTGTGAAGACTTTTAGAAAAGTGATTTAAATTTTTTGCCCTTCATTAAAATACTCTGCAATAGATCAAATAGTATTTTTTCATTTTTTAAAATTATTATTTAATTATTTAATTATATTTAATATTGTAAGTTAAAAAATCCTAAATTATATGGTAAGTTATAAAAATTAAAGAGTCCTAAAATATATGGTGACAACTAGCAATAAAATATATGGTAAATTTTTAAAAATTAAAGATTCCTAATATAAAATATAGGCAAATGACCTTCTGGACTCCTGTACTATGTCGGTTTTGTAAGTTGGACACTTCTACTTACATGTTTCTCATCTGAACCCCTAAACCCACTAAAAAATAATATTTTAAACACTTTTTGGGTGAGTGTAACACACTCTCCCACGCCAGCTGCCACATCAGCTGCCACGTGTGCCACATCATCTTCCACATCATTTTTATATATAAAAAAAATTACATATTAAAATAAATAAATAAATAAATAAATAAAAAGAAACCCCACTCCTCTTCTTTCTCTCTCTTCCCTCACTTCTTTCCATTTGTTGTTCATCTTTCTCCATTCCATTTCCCCATTTCTTTCTTTTTGTTGTTTTTTTTTCTTCATTTCTTTTTTTTCTTACAAACGAACTTTTTCCATGGTCACTCTCAATACACACCATCACACACACTTACACTAAGCTTCCAACAATCATCTTCCACGGATTTTACACCCACACAATAAAAATACATACACACATAGAGATTCATGGCTTCTTGATATAGAGAATACAATACAAACACACCCAGCTATCGAGAAAAACACACACACTCAACTCACACACACCACACATTCTTTACTGATATCGCGCATACACACAAATCTGAGAGAGATTGAGCAAGAGAGAAAGCTGAACAACAAGAGAGAGAACGAAATAGAGGGGGCGTGAGAGCTGAGGAAACGACCAAACGAACAGTCATTTGATAACCAAAATGAAAATGGGACAAATTCTCAAACCAACTGGACAACTTAAATGAAATAGATTATGTTGGCAGCTCACTCATAGCTCATTGGTGATGGTATTTCGCGGGTGATTTCGACCGCTGGTGACAGGTTTTCCTACGATGGCAAGTTCTGAGTCGTTTTTCGATGGATATGGTCGATTCTTGTGAAGAGCTTGGTCACCGATTTTATGGGTTATCTTTGCACCTTGTCGGAATTCGATCACACTCTCTCCATTTTTCTCTCGATCTCTCCCGTTCTTGCCCTTTTCTTCATTGTTTTCTTACTCTCAATTACTCCCTTGATCTCTCTCTACGTGTGTGTATGTGTCTTTTTCAGTAAGGGGTGCGTTTGTGTGTATGAGTTGCGGAACAAAGAAAGATGGTGAGTGCATTGTATATTGATGATGACGGGTAAAGAATTGTTGTTGTGTAGTTGTTAATCCATAGATAAAATAGAGGTTTTGTGTGGGTGTATGTTGAGTGAATATGCTGTGTGATTGTGTTTTGGTGTATGAGAATGGTGGGGGTGGGGGGCGTTAATGGTGGTGGTGGACGGGGGATAGGGTGGGGTGGAGTGAGGGTGGGAGAGAGAGGGTTGGGGTCGATGGGGGAGGGGGTGCGAGGGGGGATGGCTGGACGGGGGAGGGGGCTGAGGAAGGGGGGATTTTTATTTTTTTTTAAATTTATTATTTTTTAAAAATATTTTTAAATTAATAAAATTGAAAAAAAATTGAGTGGCCTTTTTTATTTTATTTTTAATATAAAATTGACTAAAAATTGATCTCCACTCGCACCTTAGGCGAGTTCCTTCACGCTCTTCGTCCTACTCAACAATTTCAAAGACACGTAGGCTCGATCAACGGTCAAAGGATGCAAAATATAGCTTTTTAATAGGTTTAGGGGTCCAGATGACAAATATGTAAGTAGAAGTGTCTAACTTACAAAAACCGACATAGTACAAGGGTCCATTGAACCATTTTGCCTAAAATTAGGATTTTCTTTTTACCTTTTTTACTTCCAAAATTGTTTGTTAGGACACTTTTCAAACAAAACTTTTAGGATTTTTTTTAATAAAAAAGTCGGTATTATTCATTATTTAAATTTTTGAAACTAATTAAAGTATTTATTTGATTTAGGTAAGAAATCATAAATTTAACATTTCTAAATCAATGAAAATCTTACCATATATAAAAAAGATTCTACAATTCTAATTAAGTAATATGTTCATCAAATTTTACAAGAAACATTCAGCTTCTTCTACTTTTATATTTTTTTTTAATGTTGATTTTAATTCAAGTCATCTTCTTGTGTTCCATATCATCATGCATTCTGTTTTTTATTATTTTTTTAGTTCATAGTTTTAATTTGAATTATAATAATCAATAATTGATAATGAATTCTCCTTTTGTTTAATAATTTATCATATTTTTTCTTTCAGATGAAATTCAGATCAAAAAATTGAATTGAAACAAATATATTGTCGCTGAATGAAGTAGCCAAAAAAAATTAAGATTCTTCTCCTCTATTTGAATCAAAGCAATGCAGATAAATCGATGTATTATTCGACAAACGTTCTTGGTATAATTTTTTTTTTGAGTTATAATGAGGCTCAAGCTATCAACTAGATTATCAATCATATATATAGTTAACAAATTATCAATCATATACAGTCTGTTTAGGTTTATAGAAGGATTTTAAACGTAATGACTTTGACATAAATTAAATGGCGATGGTGAACAAGTATCTTCTCTATAAAATTTGACTTGGACAGGAACATTGTTTTGTTGAGATTAGTATGAATATTTAGTTCTAAATAACCTTAATTTGCCTTAAATTATTTAGTAAAAAAATAAAATTGACCTGAAAAGACCTTTAGCAATACAAAGTGTTCATGTAGCTTGCTCCTTCTAAATTGAGATTAGAGGTTAGTTAATTGATTGACTGCTTATTGACGGACCAGATAATTTTTACTGTTTATAAATGGTTAGATATCAACAAAATGCGATATGAGATTTGGACAATCAAAATGTTTTTCATTATCAAATTAGTCTTTTGCCAGTTGACGAATCAAGGATCCTTTGAAGAACACCTCCCGTACTCTCCTCATTGTAACTACCTGAGGAAGAGGGCTTTTCTTCTGAAAAATTCTCTGATTTCTTAATCTGTTTTTGATTTTATTAGTTTAAGAAAGTGAGAAATTTTTTTTTGAATCTTGTGTCTTAACTAAAGATATGTATATAAAAATATAAAAAAAATGATTAAATAAAAACAGGTTGCAGATTAGTTATCATATGAGAGATATGAAAATTTTAACTCAATTCTTTCAGTTGTATAGTTTGAGCAAGTAGTGCAAACTTAGGGTAAAGGAAAATAATACATCCTAGAAAATTATGTATCTATGTCTATATCTATAATCTATATCTATAATATATTAAAAGTGTAAAGGAAAATTTACACGTGCGAGACACGTGCGGCTAAACTAGTATATATATGTGTGTGTGTATATATATGTGTATATGTGTGTGTGTGTGTGTATATACTAGTTTAGTCACACGTGCCTCGCACGTGTAACGTTTGATTATTTAAAATTAAATAATTTTATCTATTGCAGAAATTTTTAATAAAGTGTAAAAGTTCGAATCACTTTTCAAAAATCTTTCACACTTCAATCTAATAATGTAAACATAAACATATACACATATATGTTTTCCAGTTCCAAGTAGTTGATGGTATCACTTTTACATTTATGTACCTCTTTCCCTTGTTGCCACATGATAAGATACAACAACAACAACAAACCCAGTGTATTCCCACCTAGTGGGGTCTGGGGGGGTAAGATGTACGCAGTCCATACCTCTACCTCTAAAGAAGTAGAAAGGCTGTTTCCGATAGACCCCCGGCTCAAGTAGAAAGGTTGTTTACATGCCGGTGAAAAAAGAGAAAAACATAAACAAGAACTTGGTAAAACAAAGGGAAAATTTTCGAAATCAAATGGCAACTTCCTCATGAAGGGACTCTATATCATTAGTTCTACCAATAGAAGTATTAGGATTCCGTTTGGCAGGACAAATAGGATTAAGTGTATTCAGCATATATTTGGAGATACCTGTGCAAGATGAGCCCAAGCCTCAAGGAAATTCCTTTCAATTTGGATTGCTTTTTTATGTGCCTCCTCAGCCTTTCTATATTCTCCTAGAGAGGATAAAGCCAGGCCCTGATAATTTTCCAATTTTTTCGACCAGCATTATATCATTATTTATCAAAAAAAATCTGAAACTCATGCGGATAAACATTGTTAGCTCATTCTACAACAATTAGTCGGCTCAAGGTCATAGACTCACCAAATATGTATACGCAGATTTGTTATCCTTATCAAACTTTACACATGTAGAGAGGTCTTCAACAGCACCTTTGAAATCTTTAAACTTAAAATTAAAATTGACAATTCCTACAGTAATTAAGCAGAGTGAGTGACTCCCATGTCAGATTGAACATCTCTTGTCCAATGAAATGATATATTTTGGACTCTCAAGTAATTATGAAACATTCAGCTAGAGGTCATTCAATGCAAAATAGTTACAAGATAAAACCACCTATATGCCTTAATAACTAATCTCGGTCCTGTAAGAAAGATGAAAGTGAACCTTAATATATTGGAAGTTTCAAATGACGCGCATAATCTATCAACCATAAAAAGATCTACAGAAAGTAAATATGCCTTTTGCTATTATAATTACAGGAAGACTATGTCTAATACGTTACTCGGACTCTTAAAAAATGTCAACGGTTGCATGTCGGATCCTCCAAAAATAGTGTATTTTTGAAGGATACGACACGGGTGCGGCAACATTTTTGGAGCGTCTGAGCAACTTAACGTCTAACTACTTTAACAACACAAATCGAATTAATCATGAAAGATTTCAGTCTCGTCACCTCTTTCATGTAAGATATCAGCAGAGTCTGGCTCAAACTCCAATGCTTTGGTCAGGTCTGTAATTGCCTGGTGGAAATCATTTTGTTAAGATACACCAATATGAATCATACTATTATTATTGTGAAACTAAGCCTTTTAGGGTGTAAAAAACCTTTACCCGTAACTACTATCACTCTCCATGTGATCATTGGAGCAAAAGAAACTGAAGCTAAAACCATCAAAGTGTTAAAACTATGTACTAAACTACCAAGAAACTCCCATGATTAAAAGCATGCAGCTGAAAAATTTTATGATCCTGATTTCATTTTAAATGTTGACTTCTACTGGAAGATGGTCATAAGTTGTGATATAGCTCAAGCCTTAGCTGCTAGACCACCCAAAGCCATTTCATCTTCCATCATTGAATCTGAAGGAAAATGTTCAAGTGCATCTTGATAATATTCCTATTGGTCTAAATGGAGTCTGATTGCTATTAATGAAAATTTAGTTTTAGAATCTGATAGCACAAATGCTAAAAGTCAGCAATTCCACAACATTTACATTGCGCATCACATCCACGAAAAAAATAATTGAAAGTTGACATCGAAAAAAAAATTACAGAAAAGAATACCATGAACACAAAGCCCAAAAGACAGCTCAATAAATAGACAAATACGAGTTTCATACCGCAGCAGATTCACCTAAAGCAGCACGTGCTTGCCACATGATAAGATAGACGCATCAATTTAATCCATATTTGTGTTACGATTATTTTATATATATTACAAATTTATTGATTCATTTTACAAATTTATTGATTATATTCTATTACGTACTTAAAAATCTGGAACTTCCTAATTTTTTCTTATTCTAATAGTTTTATATTTATTTTTAGATTTTTCAAATCTTCTTAAAATCAAATTTAGTTGATTTAGAATTCTTAAACTACTAAAAATTGTATCAGTTGTATGACTTCAAATAAGAAAAGAATTACCATAAATATATTTAATTAATTTTCAATTCTTAAATTAAAAAAAGATATAGAAATTCTGATGTCTTCTAATAAGGATTTTTTTTTTACTATAAATACATTTAAATTAATTTTCAACTCTTAAATATTAGGACGAAATAGTGAAAAAGATAATTTTGTTTAAATATTAGGAAGAAATAGTGAAAAGACGATTTTATTTAAAGCAAGGATTTTAATGAAGGGCAAAAAGTTCAATTCACTCTTACAAGGATATTCACAGTTTTAATATATTATATATATGTATATAATTTAACTTTTTATGCATAAAATATTAATTATAATCTACTTTTTAAATACTTTTCAATTAGTTTTATTAATTTTCAATATTTAGAAAGTAGATGTGTGTGTGTGTATATATATATATATTCATATTTGGGCTTTTAAGTTGTAATATTTATCTATTAATTGCTAATAAAATAAGGAAAAAGGGCACTCTATGACCTTTTTAAAAAATAATAGCTCAATTATAGCCCAAGTTTGGCATTTGGACAAATAATGTCCAGTCGGCTAAATAAATGTCATTTTATGACCATTTTCTAATCTTTCCCAATTTGGGTCATTTTGATCCACGTAATCCATATACAGTCCATATACGATACTGATACAGTATATTTACAATACTGATACAATATTCAACTAGGGCAATTCGACCCTTTCAAAAATATTTCAATTTTTTTTTTACTATAAATTTTTAAATTGATCAAATATTCAGCTTTATTTTTTATTGTTTAGAAATAATAATTAAATTATATAAAAATGATATAATTATTAAATAGAATATGAATCTATATAAGATATATGTATAGAACTATACAATTTCTATACATATA
>NC_061112.1:144822794-144837170 GCF_002878395.1 Capsicum annuum | reverse complement strand
ATTTCAATTTTTTTTTTACTATAAATTTTTAAATTGATCAAATATTCAGCTTTATTTTTTATTGTTTAGAAATAATAATTAAATTATATAAAAATGATATAATTATTAAATAGAATATGAATCTATATAAGATATATGTATAGAAATTGTATAGTTCTATCAAATATGTATATGTACAATATATAGAAAACGTATACAAATTATATAATTATTGTATAAAACGTGTTAAAAAAGTACAGTTATTATATAAATTATGTATCAAAACTGTATAATTTCCGTAAAGAATATTTATGTATAAGATTTGTATAAAATCTGTATAAAAGTTGTGTAAAAACGCTATAGAACCAGTCTGTAAATTAAAATGGCTAGAAAGTGAAATTTAAATTACATGGCCATTTTCAAGGAAATAGTTTAATTTGAAGTGCTGTTTCTGTCCTTTCCCCATAAAATAATCCAAAATCCAATATAAACTTAAAACCTAAACTTTTCACTCTTCATCTTATTTTTTAGTTTCAAGAGAGTTTTTCGCTCCTCAATTTTTCATATTGTGGTTTTTCATTAGCGCATGAGTGAAAACATACTTGATCTAAACTTCAATCACAATATAATTTGTCAAAAATAAATATTATTCAAAAAAATCGAGAAAAATCAAAAAAATCGAAAGGAACGACTAAAACCTAAACCAATTTTATGTTTGTTTGATTTGGTTTATAATTTTAATAAACTGACATAATTGATAACCAACATAATTAATTTTTTTTTTCAATAGAAAATCAAACCAACCCGACCTATGAACACGGTATTCACAAGTATAAGAGTTGTCGCAATGTCCCCACTACTTACTAGTTAACTAAACTTGAGTAACTTAGACAATGTCACTACTCACTAGTTAACTAAACTTGAGTAACTTAGACAATGTCACTACTCACAAATCAATGACCGAAGTTAGAAAATTGGAAAATCGCTAAGTGATATGACTTGGCCGTGTAGTTACTCGCTCTCTGTCTTACTTTCCTTTAAAAAAAATGTTTCTTCTTAATTTGGTAATTCTTCAATCAATGTTTCTTTCCAATTTTGATAATTTTTTAATTTCATAAAATTAAAAGATTAAAAGATATTTTGATACATTATGCATATGTTTGATTTATGATCAGAATATTCATTTTTTAAAAAAACTTTTATTATCAGTGTCCAATTAAATGAAGACAAATCAATTGAAAGGAATAATTTAATACTCATAACGAATCATGTTCAAGTGCATTAGTGAAGATTGTAGAGTAACTGGTGACATCAGGAATCGACAAATAAACAAATGAAATCTATATAATAGAAGAAAGTGCGAGTCCAAAAGGAGTAAAAGTAGCAAAGACTGAGAACTAGTACAAATCTCTACCCTTACACTCCACGAAAGAATATAAAAAAGGAGCCAATGTGGCCAAATCTATAAGCAGATCCAAATCAGGACCCCCTGACCCATAAAGCACCAGAAATTAAATAACAAAAAGATAAATTATACATGTCAAATATCAAAATACTGGACAAAATATGTTTGACAAAATTAACAATGAACTCATTAGAACAAGAGCCAGCTCATCACAGCCCATCCAGCTACCAAGCTACCAAGCATCTTCAATTTCTCTGCTCCACTCTGCATTAGATCCACAATATATTAAAATCTTATATTTTTAATATTTAAATAATTAAAGAATCAGATCCACTATACATATTTTGTTGTGATAATAATGCAAAAGCACAGTACAAGCCGTGCATGTGCATTGATCATTTGATCGACCCTACCATTGTGTTGCCTCGTGCTTAGCGACCCTTAATGGTTTTTCGTCGAACTTGTTGTATTGCTCTTTGGTCTTAATATATCTACGCCACTCTGACTTCCCACCGACACTGTATGTTGAGCAATACAGAAATACTTTGTACACTTGGGTAAGTCAATGTGCAAGTGGGTGAAGTGTGAACCATGATGTAAAAATTAAAGTTACACATTCATAAGTCATCATGCGCAATTGATGGACACGTATCTAAAAAGACCAAATTGTGAAGCTGTAAAACGTAAATGTCTTATATCGACCGACATCACCGCTAACTACCGACAGATGCTAACATAGGCTACGGCACCATTTTATAGAATTAGTATGCAGAAGTAAAATGTAATTTTTCTCTAATGCACCTATATGCATAACAACTACAAATTAATGCAATAAAATGTAAATGTTCTCTATGAATTTTAAATTCTAAAAGAGGCAGCTTACTTGTTTTTTAATAAATTGTTTCTCACATTGAATGAATTTCTTATATAAAAATATGTTATTTGCGCAAAACTAATGAATTCTAGTGAACCCCATGTGGAAATCTACAACTAGGGTAAATATTGAATTGCGAGAATGCAGATAAGCTAATACTCCTACTAGCTTATGAAGTTGGTTACATATATTACTAGATCTGGATGCGGATCAATGATCTATCTTCTATCATATAATAAACAATAAACAAGAAGATTAACACTTTAATTTAAAAGAGAATTTAATGAGATTACGTACCTCATCGTTAAGAGACGGGCTGGGAGAGTCGGAGTCAAGGCCAGGTCCAGGAGCTTCAGTAGGAGGTGCAGGTGGGCTCATCAAATCGGGAGAAGGTGCTGGTGATGCATTGTGTTTCTTTCCCTTCTTCTTTCCCTTGCCCTTTCCCTTGCTAGGAGCCGGAGCTGGAGTTGTCTCCGAAACAACAGGTGCTGCAACTGGAACTGGAGCAGGTGGAGTAGAAACAGCTGGTGGTGTAGCTACCTCTGGAGCTGGAGCTGGTGGAGATTGTACTGGTGCAGCCACTGGTGGTGGTGGTGAGCTTACTGGAGCAGCTACTGGTGGAGAACTTGCTGGTGCTTTTGCTGGTGGGGAACTTGCTGGTGCTTTTGCTGGTGGGGATACAGGTGCAGCAACAACAGGTGTAGTGGGAGCAGCAACTGGAGCGCTTACTGGCGTAACCGGAACAGCTGTAGGTGGAGCCGAGACTGGTGCTGTAGCTGGAGCAGGAGTGCTTTTGGGCTTACTTGGGGCAGCCGCGGGCGGAGAACTAGCCTTAGCACCTACGAGTGCTTTGGCTGGGGCTGCTGCAGGTGACTGTCCCGTGACACTTGCCAATACAATGCACAAGATTGACGCTAGTAACACAAATTTCCTATCCATGGCTAGTAAGAATCAATAAAAATGTAGAGCAAAAGGAGAGAGGTATTATTGTAAGAGAAAGAAGAGTGCGTGTTATTGTGTCTAAAGAGGGTGAAGTTAAGTGCATATAAGTAGGCAAGTTAAGGCACAACGGCTAGAGGGAGGGTCGACATCTAGGTGGGGGGTCATGCAATAAAATACAAAACTAACCTCTTAACAGGCTGGAATTAGAAAAAATATGGTCCCATGTGAGATTAGGTAATGGGGCTAACCACGTCAGGTGTTTTGGGTTATGCAAAGTCTAGGTGATATCTTTAGCTGGAGGTTTCATTTGTTGTCTTCGATGGCATGCAAAGTTCACAGCTGGAACATGGCTAGATGTAGGACCTATTTAGGTCACGAGTAAATCGAGTCCATACGCGTAAGCGATAATTGTGGAAAAGATTAACAAGTAATAGGCTAACTTTAGCTGGACTTGCTCATTCCACCGACAATTGTAGGACCCCTATCGGTGGAGCTACTTTTGCTACTATTTTCTCGTCACCTATAACATTCTTTTACAAAATCTTTTTGAAAACGAAACTAATTTCTTTTTACTTTACCATTTCTTCTTGACTTAAACTTCACAGAAATATTTATTGGGGAGTTATTAGAAAATATATTTCCGAATGTCATTATCTCACATTGTATTTAGCGTGGCTCTTCCATTTATTGATCGTAATATGACTGTTTCCTTGTTCTTTTTTCCTTGAAAAACTTCTTATTATTATTATTAGACTATTATATAAGTTTTAAAAATTATTTTCACCTTCTTATTTAATGAATAAAATTTATTTATATTAAGAATCAATGTTCTGAGAACTCAGCATCAAATTTTAAATTCCACCATTATTGGTGAGAGGCTGAGCTACGAGGCATATGCTTTCTATGTAGTGCCCAATTAATGACCAAGGAACTATGAAGGATAGTAATATTGACCTTGCTTGATGGTTTGCACCATTTAGAGAGAACACAGTATTAAATTAAATTGAACCCACTTTTACCCAAAATGAACAGTAAAATATAAATCAAGTATACACCTTTATATTTGTCATCTATTGATCTATAAAAGTCCTTCGTTCTCTCTTGTTTTAATATACTCCTTTCCCTAAAAATTTTCTAGCATGAAAAACATGGGTCAGATTTAGCTGATATGATGATAGTTACTAAAGGATATTTTTCAACCTTAGTTTATTCAATTATTCATAAGTATATTTGAACCTTTAAATTATCCAATTACATACTTCAAATTGTTATAGAAGGTATATATAAATCATTTTTGATAAATTAGGAATAAATTTGGATTATTTATTTATTTATTTAGGTTATACTACTATGATTAGTGTCAGAGTTAATCTGGCCGGATAACAACTAAAAGGAGAACAATTTGCAATAGAATTTTTCATGGATCGATAGACAAATATATTTTTCCTGCAAAAATAATGTATGCTATTTTTATACTGTCATTTCTTTCCTGATTGTTTCCATATTGGATGAGCCTATGGTCAATTTTACCTTTTGAGTTATAGGTTATTGAACCAATGGAGAGCAAAATTTTCATATTATGAATTGTTCATTAGCATAATTGATCTTTTTTCATCCAAGTTGGTTGTTAATTAATGGAGTGAGTATTTTTGAGCTATTTAGCTAATTATTACGAAATTTTTGAGCTAGTAGAGTACAACAACAACAACATACCCAGTATATTTCCATCTAGTGGTGTCTGGGGAGGGTAGAGTGTATGCAGATCATACCATTATCTCAAGAGAAGTAGAGTAATAGTGATAATATTTTGTGCATAAAATTATCTCATTTCAAATATTTTTAAAACAAATAGTCATATTTCTCAAAATATATGGGTACTTAATCATGGGTGCCCGTGTTCTCGATGATATGATGGCTGGGGTAACGGTAGTATTTTATGACTGCTGGTTATGGGTCCATTGACAATTCGTTTGTCCCTCTTTCTGCTTGGCATATGCAATAGAACCACAGAAGTTCAATTTTACAGTTGGCCTCCTAAACTTTGAATTAATAACATTAGAATTGAGCAAAAAGGTAGCTAAGGACAGACAAGGAAAGAAATAGACAACTCACCCAATAGTAAAATAATTGGATGATATAAAAGTGGGGAAAGAAAAGGTACAATCAAAATACCAACGATATTTATTATAAGGATTAAGTTTTTTTTAATCGATTTTCATATTATAATTTTATATTGATATATTCTCCTGTTGCTTTGGTCATCCTTTTAATTGGTTGTTGTGTTTGCTTCTTTCACTTGATCTCAAGCTAAGGCTTTGAAAAGAGCTCTTCTATATATCTTTACAAGACAAGAATAAAATTTTAATCACGCTTATTCATGAGATTTCACTAAATTTGTTTGTTTGTTTATCATATGTATGTATTCATCTTAAGAAAAAAAAATGTTTATCATATGTTATCAACATACAATAACAATTAAATTTTTTTTTTCTTTTTTAGAAATGTGAGGCACATAAACATGAGACACTATTATTGAAAGATTTGATAATAATTTATCTGAATGTGTGGCATATATTTATCGCGAATAATGAACGATGATTGATATGATGGGCTTCCAAGAAACTCCAAATGCAATTATTTATATATATACGCGTGAATCCCAATTTGGTTGCTGCTTTGTTTATATCCATTTACAAGATATTGGCAGAAGGGATAATGACCATTCCCCAACTCTTTTTAGTCTTTTACTACTATACAGGGGGAAGGAAGAATAAAACACTGCGTTTTATATGAAAAGCTGCAGTATGTTTTAAGTTTTAATAGACAGTACCCAATCTCGATTTTCTAGCCGTTATAACAAACACGATTAATTGTAAAATCTCGAAAAAAAAGAAATTGTGATAATCATTTTGCAGTTATATGATTGAAAAGTTATTAGTCTAGACCTCACTTTTGAGACGAGGATCCTATAAAAAATAACATCTCTATCTCAAAAAGATAGAGATCTCACTTATAGAACCACGCCGAGTATGATATGTTGTTGAAATGTGACTACACCACACTACCTATACTATATTTCTTCCCTTCCCGGCGAACTTATCCTTTCTTTGCTCGAGCATTTCGCAACTAAAGAGGCTTGACGCAAAAGGTTATGTTGGAAAAAGAAAAATAAACCACAATAATACTACTAGTCATCCAAATTCATAGTTTATTTATATACATAATTGCAATCGCTATAGAAAAATATACTGTCTACTAAAGTGTTTTGTTTTGGTAAAATTCGAACGAAAACCAATTAAGAAAGTACCTCGGGAGTCCCACCATAATGTTAGTGGTAGATATACTTATAGTCTTATACTGGTCCTATTTCATAATGAATTAAAAAAAGGTACTTCCATCATTTCTCATTATATAAAGTACTTAGCTTGTGCAATCTTTGGGGGGGAAAATATGAGACGTGGCACGTTAATTGTATAAGGTCCTAGAACTTGTTGAAGAAGAAAGCAACTAGGGATGGAATAACCATATCCCTTATGTCTCACTCGAGAGCCTTATTCTAATTTTTCCAATCATAATCTTGCCTTTAATTTCCTTTGCTTGCACCTGCAATCTACTACCTAGTATATTTATCCAAAAAAGTTTCTGCTTTTGTTTTCTTTAAATGAATAAAATTGTAATGCGATTGGGAGCACCAAAACTAAAAAAAAAAAAAAGACTTTACTTCATTTGGACTTTAATATGATGCTATCTTAGATACTTTTATAATCTCACACTTCTTTTTCTCTATATACTGGACTGGATCATTCCTTAGGTTTCACTAGGTAGAATTTCACTCCTTTCAGGTTTGAGATTTTACTTTTTCATTGTTCATTTGATTCTTTTAATTCTTTATGTAGAGATTAGATCAAATATACTATAGAACGTGGATCAGGGTTACCAATTAGATGTTGTCCCACTATAATTACTGAAAAGAAAATATAATACTATCAAAGTTAATTTAAAGCGACGTGTATATCTCGAATTATGATAAATGATACGCATATGTTGGAACCTTGAAGTTTTGATGAATGACAATATGAATGAAACAAGTTGAATTTGATTCAAACACTTGACGATAAGGGAAAACAAGTTGAGTTGAAAAAGGAGTCCTATGTGAAGAAGGAGTTTCACTTCTAAGCATATCTTTAAGAGTCCAATGTGTGGAAGGAGAAAGATTCTGAAGAATTCAAAAGAGTTGGAGTTTTACTACAATACTAAGGAGACAAGAGTTGGAATTGAAGAAAGAGTCTCACTTGAAGTAGAACTCTATGCAATGAGAGTTCTAATTAAAGTAGGAGTTTGAAATAAAGAATGACTCTTTGGAGAGTTGTGCTTAAATAGAAGATGCAACCGTCAAAATAATTCACGCACTTAAAAAAGCAGAAAAGCTCAATCGACAGATTGACTTCACGAAGTGCTACTCAATCGCTGAAGAAACACGTTGAAGAACCTGGTCCTCAGTACAGAATCCAGCTAAGAGTTTTAGCGTTGATTTTTAGAGTTGTTCATTGTGTTTGAGCTATTCATGTAATATTAGTTTCAGTGTGTTATAAACTGAATTAGGAGCTAGTCTTCAAGTTGGGGAAAACTCAAAGACTTTGGGAACACATACCTTGGGAAGTGTGTGTAGTTAAGAATTAGAGTTTATAATTCCTAGTTATTGAGTTATACAGATTAGAGTTTATAATTCCTAGTTGTTGAGTTATAAGAATTAGAGTTTATAATTCCTATTTGTTGGTTACAAGAGTTTTGTAATCAGTCGTTGTTGAGGCTCAGAGTTTTTTAGTGAAGTTGGGGTTAAATCCTGTAGAGGTGCATGTCGTGGTTTTCTTACACCTTTTGAGCCAAGTGTTTTCCACGTAAAAATTATTGTGTTCCTTACTTTCTGTTTACTTCTTCCTTGAAACACGTCAGTGGAACACGTCAGACAACACATTCCATCGATAAGCAAAAGTTAGGCGAAAATAAGAAAATCAGTAGGGCACGAATTATTAACAAGTGGTATCAGAGAGAGTTATCTTGTGAAGGCTAACACCTTAAGATAAGATTCAAGATGAATTATACACCACCTACTGGATACTACGAAGGACAAGACATCAATAGGCCTCCGTTGTTCAAGGCACAATACTACTTAGGATGGAAAGAAAGGATGAAAGATTTCCTCCAGGTTGTGGACTACGAACTATGGAATATAATTATCGATGGACCTCAATACCCCATGAAGAAGGATGTTGAAAAGAAGGAAGTATTAAAGGACAAGAACGAGTATGATGAGGCTGACTTTAAGATGCTTGGAAAGAATGCTAAAGCCAAGTATATTCTTACTTGTGGACTTGGAATAGATGAATACAATAAGATATCAGGTTGTACCTCTGCAAAACAAATTTGGGATACTTTTATGGATAGATATGAGAAGAATATGGAGAACTTAAAAAAGAACGAGGGAACCAACAATAAGTCACCAGCATTAAAGGTGTTTGACAAAGAAGAATCAGATATGGATGATAAAAAGCTTATCAAGAACTTTAAAAAACAATTTAAGAAAGACAAGCGTCAGAACAAGAAAGGAACAAGTAGAAGGTGTTGTTCCAATGATAAATCTCAAGGTGGTTGCTTCAAGTGTGAGAAGATAGATCACATGATCAAAGATTGTCCAGTCTGAAAAATAGAATGGAGAAAGGAAATGGCTGAAAAGGAATTGAAAGAAAAAAACAAAAAGAGGGAAGAATATGCAATGGTAGCAGCTTGGGATTTGACTCAGATGATGATGAAGTTGATGAAGCAGCACTCATGGCTCTTGGAGATTCAGACTTGGAGGAAGAATATGATGCTTCTGAGGTAAGTATACTTGAACTTAAAGAAAAGTTGCATTTGTTTTCTAAAACAAAACTTATTTCATTAATGAGTGCACTAATTGATGACTTCTAAGAATCAATTTCTGATAGAGATGAGCTGTTCAACAATCTTGCAAGCATCAAATTTGATTTTATTGATTTAGAAGCTTGCAAGAATATTGTCGAATAAGAAAACTGCACTCTCAAGAAACAGGTTGAGCAACTTGATTCTTCAAACAATGATCTTAAGTCTGAAGTTCTAAAATTGACACTCTCTGAAAAGGGAAAAAAGGCCATAAGTAAAGATCAAGAATGTCACGCCTCAAATCCTATTGGGGCGGACTGGCACCCGTAACCGAGGAGGCCCGGGAGAACCAGCTCATAACCTTATACTTTCCATGCATACCTCTATGACAACCCAAAATTCGGACAACATCATGTCGCATATAAAAGAAAATAATCACCTGTATAAGCTCGAGCACACATATATATGTATATGCAATACTTGGCCGTTGGAGCCATCACGTCTATTAACAAAACACCACCTTGACTGTACATTAGGTTTACAAAGCCTCTAGACAATAAACAGAGTTTAACTAAGGTCGGGACACACCCTCCATATAACTAACTTCTATACCATACCAAAAGTGACTGGATATGACACGGAAATCCTCGAAGCAAACTGGAGCTTACCAAAAGCAGCTGGATATCCTGGCTCCTACTTGTACGATGTATGAGCTGAGGTACTTGTGCCTGCAGCATGAAATGCAGGTCCCCCGTGGGGGATGTCAGTACGAAATATGTACTGAGTATGTAAAGCTGTAGATAATCACATATGATATAGGAGCTCAATAGAAATCAGAAATAAGTGAATAAATCGTAATAGGAGTGGACCACACTTACTAGAACTTGTGACAACCTGTACATTGTATTTATTCAATTACTTTACCTTCGTTCTTATCATCTTTGTAATCATTACTGTACTGTACTGTGACCATTAGGCTGCCTCCAGTACATATCAACTGGGATAGACCCATGATGGGCTTATGCCCCTGGGATACCACCCATAAACACATAAATAGGGATCGACCCATGATAGGCTTATGCCCTTGGGTTACCACCCTATAAGAGAGAACTTCCATCGCTTAGTTCAATTAATCTTTGAGATTGTTATTTCGGTCGCCACCGCATTTTTGATACTTTGAAACAATGATACATCAATAAGAGACATATAAATAGACCATCAATGTAATAACAATAAAGTAAGAACTCATTGGCACATCAATGAAGTGTTTTGGAGTCATCAATGCCATAACAATGAAGTAGGAACTTATTGTCTATCAATGAAACGTTTTGGAGTCATTAATAGCACATGGATCTTGTCTGAGTAACCGGATACCTTCTGACATTAATTAGTGCAATAAACATGTAAGATTTGGAAAACAAGTAAGTATTGAAATGTCTTGACATCTTGTAGGGTGGAAACAAGTTCATTAGTAACGTAGGGCATCATACAAAACCATTATGGATCACATGTTATTGAATAACTTTGGAAACTTTCTTAATAGAACAATTGTTCATTTTCATGCCAAAGTTTATTTTCATGTAAAATAGTCCATAACCCTATTTTCATCACCTTTCAATAACAACCAATACATATAATCCTCTATCACACATGTACATATGGAAAAGAATAAATGCAAACAATATTCATACCTTAGAATTCACCTCTTGATTATGAAATCCTGCTTGCACAGATAATAGGTGTTGTTCGAAGCTCTTGAGATGACAAACGCAGTTATCGGATTACTTTGAAATTTCTACGGTTGAATCAAAAGTAATTTAAAGGTCAAATTTGGCTAGGTTTTGTTCTTTCTCAATGATTGATGATGAAAATGAGTTTTTGAACTCATATACATGTATATATACCCATATTCCCGTTCATAATATAAGAAAATGATCAAAATGCCTTTAAAATTTAAATAATGTCAAATCTGTCCTTTGGTGGACTGTTTTGCTAAGCTAAAGTAGATCGACCATAAAGGAGGGTATATAGTACCATTATCATAATTCAGGGGTATATTTATCTTTTTTTCATTTTAATTTTTTTATCGCAAATAATTATCCCGCACCCATTATCCCCGACCCAATAAATCCACTACCCGACCCGGTCTCAATTAAACCCAAGAGACGCATATCTAACGGATGCATTTTTTCACCCCTTATAACGATAATATACACACACAGTAACACCCACCAAGAATAACAACCACCCTCTTCTAATTTTCCATTAACAATAACAACAGCACAATAAACAACAACTAATTACACCATCTCCTTCATTTCAATTGAAAAAATACACCCACAAATTTAACTTCACTATTATCAATTTTTCAAAAAAAATCATTAACTCATAACACTCAAAAACAACACCAAGGAAATTGGAACCCATGTGTTTCAGTTTCCAGTGAAATCCCTTTGAAAACACTACCCACCAGCGGTCAAACCACATAGCCACCATCTTTGTCGAATCGAAAATACTTTATTGACAAACCATTGGCAAACCCGTAGCTCCGAACTAATATCCACTCTCTCCAACCCGTAAATACCAACTATCAGCAGCGATCAAGCACTGCAATTCTGATTGGAGTGCACGGTTAATAGAAAACACAGAGGGAGTATCGGGTTTGAAATAAAAAATAGAGATCGAGTTGAATTGGTTTGAAATCGGGTTCTATGGGTTTATTGGATCGGGTAGTGGGTTTGAATTAATTATTTGGGATAAGAAATTAAAATGAAAAAGGGACAAATGTATTCCCGAACTATGATAAAGGGTAAGTATATACCCTTCGTCACAGGTACACATATGCCTCTACCGTTAGTGTGAGAGACATATATGTATCATTTCATTAACGGTAGGAGGATATATGTATCCAAAATTTATAATATATTAAAAGTGTGAAGGCCCTTAAATATGTGATTTGAACTTTTTGCCCTTCATTAAAAGTCTGTGCTTTAAACAAAATCGTCTTTTCACTATTTTTTCTAATATTTAATATCTAACAATTAAAAATTAATTAAATATATTTATGGTAAATATCTTTCCATATTAGAAGTCATCATAATTAATGACAACTAAAACTTTTTTTCATAAAACTATTTGAGTAAACTATATGGTAAGAGAAAATAAAACTATTTAAGGAGTAAAATATAGCTTCCCACGATTTGTTTATGTTCAGAATTATTCTATACCATAAATAATATAGGAAAAATACTCTTCTCGACCCTTGTAATCTTCTCGACCCTATGTCGGTTTTGTAAGTTGGACACTTTTACTACATGTTTGTCATCTAGACCCCTGAACCCACTAAAAAGCAATATTTTAAACCCTTTTTTGGTGAGTGTAACACACTCTCCCCACGTAAGCTGCCGCGTCTGCCACACCATCTGCTAAGTCACCTGCCACGTCATTTAAAAAATAAAAAATAAAAAATAAAAAAATTATTATGTTAAATTTCAAGTCATTTTTTAAATGCTAAATAATAAATTAAATATTAAAATTAATTTAATTAAATAAGAAAATTTTGAATAATCATGTTTTTATTTTTGCTCACAAATTAAACATCAAATCCATTCCAAATAATTAAAATTCTTCTCCAACTAATTTAAATTTTTAACTATAAATTCATATATACAAACATAATAAATTTTTGATTTTTAAATTTGAATATATTTAACAAATTCACAAAATGTTTAATTTTTCAAGCGAAATTCACTATTTTTTTTCAATATTCACTATCACTCACTTTCAATTCAAATTTAAATTTTAATCCCCAAAAATAAAAAGATTTCAAATTTAAATTTTAATTCAAAAAAAAATAAAATAAAAAGTTGAATTGAGGAAAAATTAAAATAAAAAATAAAAAGTGAAGGTGGTGGGGGAGGGGGGCTGGAAGAGTATTGGGGTAGGGTGTGGAGGCTGGAAGGTGTTGGGGGTGGGGCTGGACGGGGTTGGTGGGGTGTGGGGACGGGGCTGAGGTGGGGTGAGAATGGGCTGGTCGGGTATGTGGGAGGGAGAGGGGGATGGGCTAGGGTGGGGGTGGGGGAAAGGGCTGGACGGGTGTTGGGGTGGGGTGGGGTGGGGAGCTGGAAGGGGCTTGGGGTGGGGTGGGATGGGGCTGGGTGGGGTGTGGGTGTGGGGACAGGTTGGGGGAGGAAAAAAATATTTTTATTTATTTAAATTTATTTTTAAATTTTTAAAATTATTTTTAAATTAAAAAAGATGGAGGGAAACAAAGGATCCTTTTTATATTTTTTTTTCAAATTTAATGTTTTTTATTTATTTTTAAATTATTTTAATATAAAATTGATCAAAAATTGACCCCCACTCACACCTACAGGCGAGTGACTACACTCTTTTGTCCTAGTCATCATTTCAATGCCACATCAGCAAGGTCAACAGTCAAAGGATGCAAAATATTATTTTTAAATGAGTTCAAGGGTTCAGATGACAAACATGTAAGTAGAAGTGTTCAACTTACAAAACCGACATAGTACAGGGGTCCAGAAGAGCATTTTGCCATAAATATATTAACATTGTGTCTTTAATTTGGTTTGGGGTTTTGAGTAGTTAAGTTTAAATTTTTTATACCGTAAATCTATATCTACCTATAAGCTATATCTATAATTTATATATATATATATATATATATATATATATATATATATATATATATATATATATATATATATAATCTATATCTATAATCTTTATCTGTAATATATTAAAAGTGATTTGAGCTTTTTGCCCTTCATTAAAAGACTCTTCTTTAGACCAAACTGTCTTTTCACTATTTTTTAATTTATTATTTAATTATTTTTTGTTATAATAACCAGGCTTCCTAAAATATATGGGGCTCCTAAAATATGTAGTAGGAGAATTAATTAATATTTTTCTTTTTACTAGACTTCCTAAAATATATAGGACTCCTTAAATATATGGTAAGCGAATTAATTAATATTTTTCTTTCTACTATTCAATTAAAAAAATACTTCTAAAATAAGACTCTATTAAGAAAATATTTCTATAAATATTGAGATGTACGTTAAACTAGAGAACAAACCGATTTGCCCATTGGGAGAATATGATTGATGTTCATCTAAATTGATTCGATTGCATGGCTAGATTGCTAGATGCTTGATTTTCTAACCCTCAACTTCTCCACAGTTTTTGTTAGCATAATAGAATTCAACATGTGTGTGTGTGTGTGTGTATATATATATATATATATATATATATATAT